>NW_027040188.1:103095-115595 GCF_034236695.1 Oncorhynchus nerka
TTAAAGTAGAACAGGAGAACAGTAACAGTAGAACAGTAGAACAGTAGAACATTAATAAAGTAAAACAGTAGAACAGTAGTACAGTAGAACAGTAGAACAGTTATACAGTAGTACAGTAGAACATTAATAAAGTAGAACAGTAGAACAGTTATACAGTAGAACAGTAGTACAGTAGAACAGTAGAGAACAGTAGAGAACAGTAGAACAGTAGAGAACAGTAATAGAGTAGAACAGTAGAGAATAGTAAAGAACAGTCGTACAGTAGAACATTAATACAGTAGAACAGTAGAACAGTAGTACAGTAGAACAGTATAACAGTTATACAGTAGAACAGTTATACAGTTCCAATTTGTAAGTCGCTCTGGATAAGAGCGTCTGCTAAATGACTTAAATGTAAATGTAAATGTAGAACAGTAGTACAGTAGTACAATAGAGAACAGTAGAACAGTAGATCAGTAGAGAACAATAGTAAAGTAGAGAACAGTAAAGCAGTAGATCAGTAGTACAGTAGAGAACAGTAGAACAGTTTAACAGTAGAACAGTAGAACAGTAGAACAGTAGTACGGTAGAGAACAGTAGAACAGTGGTACGGTAGAGAACAGTAGAACAGTAGAACAGTAGTATGGTAGAGACCAATAGAACAGTAGAACAGTAGAACAGTAGAACAGTAGACCAGTAGACCAGTAGACGTGTTATGTCTACTCCCCACTGCTGTGAACAGTAGAACAGTAGAACAGTAGTACGGTAGAGACCAATAGAACAGTAGAACAGTAGTACGGTAGAGAACAGTAGAACAGTAGTACAGTAGAACAGTAGACCAGTAGACCAGTAGACCAGTAGACGTGTTATGTCTACTCCCCACTGCTGTGAACAGTAGAACAGTAGAACAGTAGAACAGTAGTACAGTAGACCAGTAGACCAGTAGACCAGTAGACGTGTTATGTCTACTCCCCACTGCTGTGAACAGTAGAACAGTAGTACGGTAGAGAACAGTAGAACAGTAGTACAGTAGAACAGTAGACCAGTAGACCAGTAGACCAGTAGACGTGTTATGTCTACTCCCCACTGCTGTGAACAGTAGAACAGTAGAACAGTAGTACGGTAGAGACCAATAGAACAGCAGTACAGTAGAACAGTAGACCAGTAGACCAGTAGAACAGTAGTACGGTAGAGACCAATAGAACAGTAGTACAGTAGAACAGTAGTACAGTAGAACGGTAGAACAGTTATACAGTAGAACAGTAGTACAGTAGAACAGTAGAGAACAGTAGAAAAGTAGTACAGTAGAACAGTAGAACAGTAGAGAACAGTAATACAGTAGAACAGTAGAACAGTAGAGAACAGTAGAAAAGTAGTACAGTAGAAAAGTAGTACAGTAGAACAGTAGAGAACAGTAGAACAGTAGAGAACAGTAATACAGTAGAACAGTAGAGAACAGTAGAACAGTAGTACAGTAGAACAGTAATGAAGTAGAACAGTAATACAGTAGAACAGTAGAACAGTAATACAGTAGAACAGTAGAACAGTAGAACAGTAGAGAACAGTAGAAAAGTAGTACAGTAGAACAGTAGTACAGTAGAACATTAATACAGTAGTACAGTAGAACAGTAATACAGTAGAACAGTAATAAAGTAGAACAGTAGTACAGTAGAACAGTAATACAGTAGACCAGTAATACAGTAGAACAGTAATACAGTAGAACAGTAATACAGTAGAGCAGTAGAACAGTAGAGAACAGTAAAGAACAGTAGTACAGTATAACAGTAGAACAGTAGTACAGTCGAGCAGTAGATCAGCAGTACAGTAAAACAGTAGTAGAGTAGACCAGTAATACAGTAGAACAGTAGTACAGTAGAACAGTAGAACAGTAATAAAGTAGAACAGTAGTACAGTAGAACAGTAGAACAGTAGAGTAGTAGATCAGTAGTACAGTAGAACAGTAGTACAGTAGACCAGTAATACAGTAGAACAGTAGAACAGTAGTAGTGAAACAGTAGAACAGTAATAAAGTAGAACAGTAGTACAGTAGAACAGTAGAACAGTAATAAAGTAGAACAGTAGTACAGTAGAACAGTAGAACAGTAATAAAGTAGAACAGTAGTACAGTAGAACAGTAGAACAGTAATAAAGTAGAACAGTAGTACAGTAGAACAGTAGTACAGTAGAACAGTAGAACAGTAATAAAGTAGAACAGTAGTACAGTAGAACAGTAGAACAGTAGAGTAGTAGATCAGTAGTACAGTAGAACAGTAGTACAGTAGACCAGTAATACAGTAGAACAGTAGAACAGTAGTACAGTAGAACAGTAGTACAGTAGAACAGTAGTACAGTAGACCAGTAATACAGTAGAACAGTAGAACAGTAGTACGGTAGAGAACAGTAGTACAGTAGAACAGTAGAGTAGTAGATCAGTAGTACAGTAGAACAGTAGAGTAGTAGAATAGTAGAACAGTAGAACAGTAGTACGGTAGAGACCAATAGAACAGTAGAACAGTAGAACAGTAGAACAGTAGACCAGTAGACCAGTAGACGTGTTATGTCTACTCCCCACTGCTGTGAACAGTAGAACAGTAGAACAGTAGTACGGTAGAGACCAATAGAACAGTAGAACAGTAGTACGGTAGAGAACAGTAGAACAGTAGTACAGTAGACCAGTAGACCAGTAGACGTGTTATGTCTACTCCCCACTGCTGTGAACAGTAGAACAGTAGAACAGTAGACAGTAGACCAGTAGACCAGTAGACGTGTTATGTCTACTCCCCACTGCTGTGAACAGTAGAACAGTAGTACGGTAGAGAACAGTAGAACAGTAGTACAGTAGAACAGTAGACCAGTAGACCAGTAGACCAGTAGACGTGTTATGTCTACTCCCCACTGCTGTGAACAGTAGAACAGTAGACCAGTAGACCAGTAGAACAGTAGTACGGTAGAGACCAATAGAACAGTAGTACAGTAGAACAGTAGTACAGTAGAACGGTAGAACAGTTATACAGTAGAACAGTAGTACAGTAGAACAGTAGAGAACAGTAGAAAAGTAGTACAGTAGAACAGTAGAGAACAGTAATACAGTAGAACAGTAGTACAGTAGAACATTAATGAAGTAGAACAGTAATACAGTAGAACAGTAGAACAGTAGAGAACAGTAGAAAAGTAGTACAGTAGAAAAGTAGTACAGTAGAACAGTAGAGAACAGTAGAACAGTAGAGAACAGTAATACAGTAGAACAGTAGAGAACAGTAGAACAGTAGTACAGTAGAACAGTAATGAAGTAGAACAGTAATACAGTAGAACAGTAGAACAGTAATACAGTAGAACAGTAGAACAGTAGAACAGTAGAGAACAGTAGAAAAGTAGTACAGTAGAACAGTAGTACAGTAGAACATTAATACAGTAGTACAGTAGAACAGTAATACAGTAGAACAGTAGAACAGTAATAAAGTAGAACAGTAGTACATTAGAACAGTAATACAGTAGAACAGTAATACAGTAGACCAGTAATACAGTAGAACAGTAATACAGTAGAACAGTAATACAGTAGAGCAGTAGAACAGTAGAGAACAGTAAAGAACAGTAGTACAGTATAACAGTAGAACAGTAGTACAGTAGAGCAGTAGATCAGCAGTACAGTAAAACAGTAGTAGAGTAGACCAGTAATACAGTAGAACAGTAGTACAGTAGAACAGTAGAACAGTAATAAAGTAGAACAGTAGAACAGTAGAGTAGTAGATCAGTAGTACAGTAGAACAGTAGTACAGTAGACCAGTAATACAGTAGAACAGTAGAACAGTAGTACAGTAGAACAGTAGTAGTGAAACAGTAGAACAGTAATAAAGTAGAACAGTAGTACAGTAGAACAGTAGAACAGTAATAAAGTAGAACAGTAGTACAGTAGAACAGTAGAACAGTAATAAAGTAGAACAGTAGTACAGTAGAACAGTAGTACAGTAGAACAGTAGAACAGTAATAAAGTAGAACAGTAGTACAGTAGAACAGTAGAACAGTAGAGTAGTAGATCAGTAGTACAGTAGAACAGTAGTACAGTAGACCAGTAATACAGTAGAACAGTAGAACAGTAGTACAGTAGAACAGTAGTACAGTAGAACAGTAATACAGTAGAAGAGTACAGTAGAACAGTAGTACGGTAGAGAACAGTAGTACAGTAGAACAGTAGAACAGTAGATCAGTAGTACAGTAGAACAGTAGTACAGTAGAACAGTAGAACAGTAGAGTAGTAGATCAATAGTACAGTAGAACAGTAGTACAGTAGACCAGTAATACAGTAGAACAGTAGAACAGTAGTACGGTAGTAGAACAGTAGTAGTACAGTAGAACAGTAGAGATCAGTAGTACAGTAGACCAGTAATACAGTAGAACAGTAGAACAGTAGTATGGTAGAGAACAGTAGTACAGTAGAACAGTAGTACAGTAGATCAGTAATACAGTACAACAGTAGAAGTAGTACAGTAGAACAGTAGAACAGTAGTACAGTAGAACAGTAGAACAGTTATACAGTAGAACAGTAGTACAGTAAAACAGTAGAGTACAGTAGAGAACAGTAGAACAGTAGAACAGAACAGTAGAGAGTAGAACAGTAGAGAATAGTAAAGAACAGTAGTACAGTAGAACATTAATAAAGTAGAACAGTAGAACAGTAGTACAGTAGAACAGTAGAACAGTAGAACATTAATAAAGTAGAACAGTAGAACAGTTATACAGTAGAACAGTAGAACACAGTAGAACATTAATAAAGTAGAACAGTTATACAGTAGAACAGTAGAACATTAATAAACAGTAGAACAGTAGAACAGTTATACAGTAGAACAGTAGTACAGTAGAACATTAATAAAGTAGAACAGTAGAACAGTTATACAGTAGAACAGTAGTACAGTAGAACATTAATAAAGTAGAACAGTAGAACAGTTATACAGTAGTACAGTAGAACATTATAAAGTAGAACAGTAGAACAGTTATACAGTAGAACAGTAGATCAGTAGCACAGTAGTACAGTAGAACATTAATAAAGTAGAACAGTAGAACATTAATAAACAGTAGAACAGGAGAACAGTTATACAGTAGAACAGTAGTACAGTAGAACATTAATAACAGTAGAACAGTAGAACAGTAGAACATTAATAAAGTAGAACAGTAGAACAGTAGTACAGTAGAACAGTAGAACAGTTATACAGTAGTACAGTAGAACATTAATAAAGTAGAACAGTAGAACAGTTATACAGTAGAACAGTAGTACAGTAGAACAGTAGAGAACAGTAGAACAGTAGAGAACAGTAATAGAGTAGAACAGTAGAGAATAGTAAAGAACAGTAGTACAGTAGAACATTAATAAAGTAGAACAGTAGAACAGTAGTACAGTAGAACAGTAGAACAGTTATACAGTAGAACAGTTATACAGTTCCAATTTGTAAGTCGCTCTGGATAAGAGCGTCTGCTAAATGACTTAAATGTAAATGTAAATGTAGAACAGTAGTACAGTAGTACAATAGAGAACAGTAGAACAGTAGATCAGTAGAGAACAGTAGAGAACAATAGTAAAGTAGAGAACAGTAAAGCAGTAGATCAGTAGTACAGTAGAGAACAGTAGAACAGTTTAACAGTAGAACAGTAGAGAACAGTAGAACAGTAGATCAGTAGAGAACAGTAGTAGTGAAACAGTAGAACAGTAATAAAGTAGAACAGTAGTACAGTAGAACAGTAGAACAGTAATAAAGTAGAACAGTAGTACAGTAGAACAGTAGAACAGTAATAAAGTAGAACAGTAGTACAGTAGAACAGTAGTACAGTAGAACAGTAGAACAGTAATAAAGTAGAACAGTAGTACAGTAGAACAGTAGAACAGTAGAGTAGTAGATCAGTAGTACAGTAGAACAGTAGTACAGTAGACCAGTAATACAGTAGAACAGTAGAACAGTAGTACAGTAGAACAGTAGTACAGTAGACCAGTAATACAGTAGAACAGTAGAACAGTAGTACGGTAGAGAACAGTAGTACAGTAGAACAGTAGAGTAGTAGATCAGTAGTACAGTAGAACAGTAGTACAGTAGAACAGTAGAACAGTAGAGTAGTAGATCAATAGTACAGTAGAACAGTAGTACAGTAGACCAGTAATACAGTAGAACAGTAGAACAGTAGTACGGTAGAGAACAGTAGTACAGTAGAACAGTAGAGATCAGTAGTACAGTAGACCAGTAATACAGTAGAACAGTAGAACAGTAGTATGGTAGAGAACAGTAGTACAGTAGAACAGTAGTACAGTAGATCAGTAATACAGTACAACAGTAGAACAGTAGTACAGTAGAACAGTAGTACAGTAGAACAGTAGAACAGTTATACAGTAGAACAGTAGTACAGTAAAACAGTAGAGAACAGTAGAGAACAGTAGAACAGTAGAGAACAGTAATAGAGTAGAACAGTAGAGAATAGTAAAGAACAGTAGTACAGTAGAACATTAATAAAGTAGAACAGTAGAACAGTAGTACAGTAGAACAGTAGAACAGTAGAACATTAATAAAGTAGAACAGTAGAACAGTTATACAGTAGAACAGTAGTACAGTAGAACATTAATAAAGTAGAACAGTTATACAGTAGAACAGTAGAACATTAATAAAGTAGAACAGTAGAACAGTTATACAGTAGAACAGTAGTACAGTAGAACATTAATAAAGTAGAACAGTAGAACAGTTATACAGTAGAACAGTAGTACAGTAGAACATTAATAAAGTAGAACAGTAGAACAGTTATACAGTAGTACAGTAGAACATTAATAAAGTAGAACAGTAGAACAGTTATACAGTAGAACAGTAGATCAGTAGCACAGTAGTACAGTAGAACATTAATAAAGTAGAACAGTAGAACATTAATAAAGTAGAACAGGAGAACAGTTATACAGTAGAACAGTAGTACAGTAGAACATTAATAAAGTAGAACAGTAGAACAGTAGAACATTAATAAAGTAGAACAGTAGAACAGTAGTACAGTAGAACAGTAGAACAGTTATACAGTAGTACAGTAGAACATTAATAAAGTAGAACAGTAGAACAGTTATACAGTAGAACAGTAGTACAGTAGAACAGTAGAGAACAGTAGAACAGTAGAGAACAGTAATAGAGTAGAACAGTAGAGAATAGTAAAGAACAGTAGTACAGTAGAACATTAATAAAGTAGAACAGTAGAACAGTAGTACAGTAGAACAGTAGAACAGTTATACAGTAGAACAGTTATACAGTTCCAATTTGTAAGTCGCTCTGGATAAGAGCGTCTGCTAAATGACTTAAATGTAAATGTAAATGTAGAACAGTAGTACAGTAGTACAATAGAGAACAGTAGAACAGTAGATCAGTAGAGAACAGTAGAGAACAATAGTAAAGTAGAGAACAGTAAAGCAGTAGATCAGTAGTACAGTAGAGAACAGTAGAACAGTTTAACAGTAGAACAGTAGAGAACAGTAGAACAGTAGATCAGTAGAGAACAGTAGAGAACATTAGTAAAGTAGAGAACAGTAAAGCAGTAGATCAGTAGTACAGTAGAGAACAGTAGAACAGTTTAACAGTAGAACAGTAGAA
The DNA here is from genome assembly GCF_034236695.1 of Oncorhynchus nerka. Taxonomy (NCBI): domain Eukaryota; kingdom Metazoa; phylum Chordata; class Actinopteri; order Salmoniformes; family Salmonidae; genus Oncorhynchus; species Oncorhynchus nerka. The sequence goes on from NW_027040188.1 coordinate 110,673, forward strand.
CAGTAGAACAGTAGTACGGTAGAGAACAGTAGAACAGTGGTACGGTAGAGAACAGTAGAACAGTAGAACAGTAGTACGGTAGAGACCAATAGAACAGTAGAACAGTAGAACAGTAGAACAGTAGACCAGTAGACCAGTAGACCAGTAGACGTGTTATGTCTACTCCCCACTGCTGTGAACAGTAGAACAGTAGAACAGTAGTACGGTAGAGACCAATAGAACAGTAGAACAGTAGTACGGTAGAGAACAGTAGAACAGTAGTACAGTAGAACAGTAGACCAGTAGACCAGTAGACCAGTAGACGTGTTATGTCTACTCCCCACTGCTGTGAACAGTAGAACAGTAGAACAGTAGAACAGTAGTACAGTAGACCAGTAGACCAGTAGACCAGTAGACGTGTTATGTCTACTCCCCACTGCTGTGAACAGTAGAACAGTAGTACGGTAGAGAACAGTAGAACAGTAGTACAGTAGAACAGTAGACCAGTAGACCAGTAGACCAGTAGACGTGTTATGTCTACTCCCCACTGCTGTGAACAGTAGAACAGTAGAACAGTAGTACGGTAGAGACCAATAGAACAGCAGTACAGTAGAACAGTAGACCAGTAGACCAGTAGAACAGTAGTACGGTAGAGACCAATAGAACAGTAGTACAGTAGAACAGTAGACCAGTAGACGTGTTATGTCTACTCCCCACTGCTGTGAACAGTAGAACAGTAGAACAGTAGTACGGTAGAGACCAATAGAACAGTAGTACGGTAGAGACCAATAGAACAGTAGTACGGTAGAGACCAATAGAACAGTAGTACGGTAGAGACCAATAGAACAGTAGTACGGTAGAGACCAATAGAACAGTAGTACGGTAGAGACCAATAGAACAGTAGTACGGTAGAGACCAATAGAACAGTAGAACAGTAGAACAGTAGTACGGTAGAACAGTAGAACAGTAGACCAGTAGACGTGTTATGTCTACTCCCCACTGCTGTGAACAGTAGAACAGTAGTATGGTAGAGACCAATAGAACAGTAGAACAGTAGAACAGTAGACCAGTAGTACAGTAGAACAGTAGAACAGTAGTACGGTAGAACAGTAGAACAGTAGACCAGTAGACCAGTAGACGTGTTATGTCTACTCCCCACTGCTGTGAACAGTAGAACAGTAGTACGGTAGAGAACAGTAGAACAGTAGAACAATAGAACAGTAGTACAGTAGAACAGTAGAACAGTAGACGTGTTATGTCTACTCCCCACTGCTGTGAACAGTAGAACAGTAGAACAGTAGTACGGTAGAGACCAATAGAACAGTAGTACGGTAGAGACCAATAGAACAGTAGTACGGTAGAGACCAATAGAACAGTAGTACGGTAGAGACCAATAGAACAGTAGTACGGTAGAGACCAATAGAACAGTAGTACGGTAGAGACCAATAGAACAGTAGAACAGTAGTACGGTAGAGACCAATAGAACAGTAGAACAGTAGAACAGTAGACCAGTAGACCAGTAGACGTGTTATGTCTACTCCCCACTGCTGTGAACAGTAGAACAGTAGAACAGTAGTACGGTAGAGACCAATAGAACAGTGGTACGGTAGAGACCAATAGAACAGTAGAACAGTAGTACGGTAGAGACCAATAGAACAGTAGTACAGTAGAACAGTAGAACAGTAGACCAGTAGTACAGTAGAACAGTAGAACAGTAGTACGGTAGAACAGTAGAACAGTAGACCAGTAGACCAGTAGACGTGTTATGTCTACTCCCCACTGCTGTGAACAGTAGAACAGTAGTACGGTAGAGAACAGTAGAACAGTAGAACAATAGAACAGTAGTACAGTAGAACAGTAGACCAGTAGACGTGTTATGTCTACTCCCCACTGCTGTGAACAGTAGAACAGTAGAACAGTAGTACGGTAGAGACCAATAGAACAGTAGTACGGTAGAGACCAATAGAACAGTAGTACGGTAGAGACCAATCAGTAGTACGGTAGAGACCAATAGAACAGTAGTACGGTAGAGACCAATAGAACAATAGTACGGTAGAGACCAATAGAACAGTAGTACGGTAGAGACCAATAGAACAGTAGAACAGTAGTACGGTAGAGACCAATAGAACAGTAGAACAGTAGAACAGTAGACCAGTAGACCAGTAGACGTGTTATGTCTACTCCCCACTGCTGTGAACAGTAGAACAGTAGAACAGTAGTACGGTAGAGACCAATAGAACAGTAGTACGGTAGAGACCAATAGAACAGTAGTACGGTAGAGACCAATAGAACAGTAGTACGGTAGAGACCAATAGAACAGTAGTACGGTAGAGACCAATAGAACAGTAGTACGGTAGAGACCAATAGAACAGTAGAACAGTAGTACGGTAGAGACCAATAGAACAGTAGAACAGTAGACCAGTAGACCAGTAGACGTGTTATGTCTACTCCCCACTGCTGTGAACAGTAGAACAGTAGAACAGTAGTACAGTAGAGACCAATAGAACAGTGGTACGGTAGAGACCAATAGAACAGTAGAACAGTAGTACGGTAGAGACCAATAGAACAGTAGTACAGTAGAACAGTAGACCAGTAGTACGGTAGAACAGTAGACCAGTAGTACGGTAGAACAGTAGAACAGTAGAACAGTAGACCAGTAGTACGGTAGAGAACAGTATAACAGTAGAACAGTAGTACAGTAGACCAGTAGATGTGTTATGTCTACTCTCCACTGCTGTGAACAGTAGACCAGTAGTACAGTAGAACAGTAGAACAGTAGTACAGTAGACCAGTAGTACGGTAGAACAGTAGAACAGTAGTACAGTAGTACAGTAGACCAGTAGTACGGTAGAGAACAGTAGAACAGTAGACCAGTAGTACGGTAGAACAGTAGAACAGTAGTACAGTAGTACAGTAGACCAGTAGATGTGTTATGTCTACTCTCCACTGCTGTGTTTACAGTCATCCATACCCTTTGACCCCTCTTTCCCTCTGACAACCTCCCTCCCTCAAACTGGGAATTTATTAACACTCCACCACCTGTACGTCTCCCTGTTAGAGGGGAGACTGCCTGAGGAATGTGTGTGTGTGTGTGTGTGTGTGTGTGTGTGTGTGTGTCCAGTCTAACCTCTGTATATTTGTGATTCTGTGGTCGATAAGAGGGAGTTCTGGTTAAAGACTAACCAGTGGTTCTGGTGCTGTGGTCTGTCTATCTGTCATACTGAACTATGCTGGGCCAAGCTCCTGGTTATCTCATTGGCTTGGCTGCTGCCTCTCCCTCTCTCTCTCTCTCTCTCTCTCTCTCTCTCTCTCCCTCCTTCATTCCGATCAGATGTGCCAGTGGGTTTTTCTCTCCTCTGGAATACTGAAATAGACGGTTTTATTTTATTTGTCAGGGATTTAGTCAGAATTCCCCCTCCAACCCACAGCTGGCCCTGGAATGTCAATATGGTCTCTCTCAGGTCCTCTGTTCACCTCTTTCCTTCTCTCTCTCTTTCTCTCTGTTTCTCTTTCTTTCATTTTTGTATTTTCACTCTCTCTCGTCTGTCTCTAATTCTCTTTCTCAGTATCAATCTTTCTTGCTCTGTCTCTCTTTCAATTTCTCCTTCGTTCTGTAGTTATCTGTTTTTCTCCTGCTTCCTTCACAGTAGAGATAATAGATAACAGATAGAGATAATAGATAACAGATAGAGATAACAGATAGAGATAATAGAGATAATAGATAACAGATAGAGATAATAGAGATAATAGATAACAGATAGAGACAATAGAGATAATAGATAACAGATAGAGATAATAGATAACAGATAGAGATAATAGATAACAGATAGAGATAATAGATAACAAATAGAGATAATAGATAACAAATACAGGTAATAGAGATAATAGATAACAGATAGAGGTAATATAGATAATAGATAACAGATAGAGATAATAGAGATAATAGATAACATATAGAGATAATGGAGATAATAGAGATAATAGATAACAGATAGAGATAATAGAGATTATAGAGACCCGATGGAGATAATAGATAACAGATAGAGATACTAGAGATAATAGAGATAATAGATAACAGATAGAGATAATAGAGATAACATTTCCCTCACAAGCACTTCCATGTATCTTTCCTGTCAGCTGCCTTTTTATTTCCTCTTCATTTAACCAGGTAGACAAGTTGAGATCAAGTTCATATTTACAACTGCGAAGCAGTGAGACACAAACAACAACACAGAGTTACACATGGAATAAACAAACATACAGTCAATAACACAATAGAAGCCTCCCGGGTGGCGCAGTGGTTAAGGGCGCTGTACTGCAGCGCCAGCTGTGCTTCTCCTGGTGTCACGACTACCGCCAAAGTCAGTCCCTCTCCTTGTAGTAATATAATCAGAATACTTCTCCTGTTGTCACGACTACCGCCGAAGTCGGTCCCTCTCCTTGTAGTAATATAATCAGAATACTTCTCCTGTTGTCACGACTACCGCCGAAGTCGGTCCCTCTCCTTGTTCCACGGTCGTAACCGATAATCAGAATACTTTTCATTTTCCTGGTTTTGTCTTGTCTTCTTCACACCTGGTTCCAATCCCATCAACCCCATGTTGTCCCTCTCCTCTTGTCCTGGTCATGAAGGTGTTTATAGTTATTTCTGTTGTTGTATGAAGGTGTTTATTGTTATTTCTGTTGTTATATGACCCTTCTAAGCCATCACCCCGCTGATCCACTTTTCATTTTCCATTGGTTTTGTCTTGTCTTCCTTCACACCTGGTTCCAATCCCATCAACCCCATGTTGTGTATTTAACCCTCTGTTTCCCCTCTTGTCCTGGTCGGAGATTGTTTGTTGTATGAAGGTGTTTATAGTTATTTCTGTTGTTGTATGAAGGTGTTTATAGTTATTTCTGTTGTTATATGAAGGTGTTTATAGTTATTTCTGTTGTTGTATG
>NW_027040188.1:120595-148095 GCF_034236695.1 Oncorhynchus nerka
GACCTTCAGACAGAGCAGCTAGAAGCCTGACCTTCAGACAGACCCGCTAGAACCATGACCTTCAGAAAGAGCAGCTAGATGCCTGACCTTCGGACAGACCAGCTAGAAGCCTGACCTTCAGACAGAGCAGCTAGAACCCTGTCCTTCAGACAGACCCACTAGAACCATGACCTTCAGACAGAGCAGCTAGAACCCTGTCCTTCAGACAGACCCACTAGAACCATGACCTTCAGACAGAGCAGCTAGAAGCTTGACCTTCAGACAGGCCCCGCTAGAACCCTGACCTTCAGACAGACCCACTAGTACCATGACCTTCAGACAGACCCGCTAGAACCCTGACCTTCAGACAGAGCAGCTAGAAGCCTGACCTTCAGAAAGACCCGCTAGAACCCTGACCTTCAGACAGAGCCGCTAGAACCCTGACCTTCAGACAGAGCAGCTAGAACCTTGACCTTCAGACAGACCTGCTAGAACCATGACCTTCAGACAGACCCGCTAGAAGCCTGACCTTCAGACAGAGCAGCTGACCTTCAGACAGAGCCTGACCTCCTCAGACAGAGCAGCTAGAAGCCTGACCTTTTGACAGAGCAGCTAGAAGCCTGACCTTCAGACAGACCCGCTAGAACCCTGACCTTCAGACAGAGCAGCTAGAACCCTGACCTTCAAAGAGAGCAGCTAGAAGCCTGACCTTCAGAAAGACCCGCTAGAACCCTGATCTTCAGACAGAGCAGCTAGAAGCCTGACCTTCAGACAGAGCAGCTAGAAGCCTGTTGTCAACATAACAGAGCCCTGAAGAGTGAATAATACATGTATAATCATATAATCATATCTGATGTAATATACATGGGGTTGAAAACCTTAGAAGGAATCATCTGTCAACAGCACACAGCACTCTGTGAGTCATACCTGCTGAGTGAGAGAGGAATGAGAGAGATACAGAGAGAGATACAGAGAGAGAGAGAGAGACAGAGAGAGAGAGAGAGGAGAGAGAGAGAGAGAGAGAGGAGATGATGAGAGAGAGAGAGAGAGGCACTACTGGGTGATGTTCAGTAGTGTAGAGGTAGTAACAGCACTACTGGGTGATGTTGTTCAGTAGTGTAGAGGTAGTAACAGCACTACTGGGTGATGTTCAGTAGTGTAGAGGTAGTAACAGCACTACTGGGTGATGTTCAGTAGTGTAGAGGTGTAACAGCACTACTGGGTGATGTTCAGTAGTGTAGAGTAGTAACAGCACTACTGGGTGATGTTGTTCAGTAGTGTAGAGGTAGTAGCAGCACTACTGGGTGGTGTTCAGTAGTGTAGAGGTAGTAACAGCACTACTGGGTGATGTTGTTCAGTAGTGTAGAGGTAGTAACAGCACTACTGGGTGATGTTCAGTTCAGCACTAGGGTGATGTTGTTCAGTAGTGTAGAGGTAGAAGCAGCACTACTGGGTGATGTTTAGTAGTGTAGAGGTAGTAGCAGCACTACTGGGTGATGTTGTTCAGTAGTGTAGAGGTAGTAACAGCACTACTGGGTGATGTTGTTCAGTAGTGTAGAGGTAGTAACAGCACTACTGGGTGATGTTGTTCAGTAGTGTAGAGGTAGTAACAGCACTTTACTTTAAGGGTGATGTTGTTCAGTAGTGTAGAGGTAGTAACAGCACTACTGGGTGATGATGTTCAGTAGTGTAGAGTTAGTAACAGCACTACTGGGTGTTGTTCAGTAGTGTATAGGTAGTAACAGCACTACTGGGTGATGTTCAGTAGTGTAGAGGTAGTAACAGCACTACTGGGTGATGTTTAGTAGTGTAGAGGTAGAAGCAGCACTACTGGGTGATGTTCAGTAGTGTAGAGGTAGTAACAGCACTACTGGGTGATGTTGTTCAGTAGTGTAGAGGTAGTAACAGCACTACTGGGTGATGTTGTTCAGTAGTGTAGAGGTAGTAACAGCACTACTGGGTGATGTTGTTCAGTAGTGTAGAGGTAGTAACAGCACTACTGGGTGATGTTGTTCAGTAGTGTAGAGGTAGTAACAGCACTACTGGGTGATGTTGTTCAGTAGTGTAGAGGTAGAAGCAGCACTACTGGGTGATGTTCAGTAGTGTAGAGGTAGTAACAGCACTAATGGGTGATGTTGTTTAGTAGTGTAGAGGTAGAAGCAGCACTACTGGGTGATGTTCAGTAGTGTAGAGGTAGTAACAGCACTAATGGGTGATGTTGTTTAGTAGTGTAGAGGTAGTAACAGCACTACTGGGTGATGTTCAGTAGTGTTAGAAGCAGCACTACTGGGTGATGTTCAGTAGTGTAGAGGTAGTAACAGCACTACTGGGTGATGTTGTTCAGTAGTGTAGAGGTAGTAACAGCACTACTGGGTGTTGTTCAGTAGTGTAGAGGTAGTAACAGCACTACTGGGTGATGTTGTTTAGTAGTGTAGAGGTAGAAGCAGCACTACTGGGTGTTGTTCAGTAGTGTAGAGGTAGTAACAGCACTACTGGGTGATGTTGTTTAGTAGTGTAGAGGTAGTAACAGCACTACTGGGTGATGTTTCAGTAGTGTAGAGGTAGTAACAGCACTACTGGGTGATGTTGTTCAGTAGTGTAGAGGTAGTAACAGCACTACTGGGTGATGTTGTTGTAGTAAGCAGCACTACTGGGTGATGTTCTAGTAGTAGTGTAGTAGTGTAGAAGTAACAGCACTACTGGGTGATGTTCAGTAGTGTAGAGGTAGTAACAGCACTACTGGGTGATGTTCAGTAGTGTAGAGGTAGTAACAGCACTACTGGGTGATGTTGTTCAGTAGTGTAACAGCACTACTGGGTGATGTTTCCAGTAGTGTAGACAGCAGCACTACTGGGTGATGTTCAGTAGTGTAGAGGTAGTAACAGGGTGATGTTCACTGTAGAGGGTGACTGGGTGATGTTCAGTAGTGTAGAGGTAGTAACAGCACTACTGGGTGATGTTCAGTAGTGTAGAGGTAGTAGCAGCACTACTGGGTGATGTTCAGTAGTGTAGAGGTAGTAACAGCACTACTGGGTGAGAGGCAGAAGCAGCACTACTGTTCAGTAGTAGAGGTAGTACTACTGGGTGATGTTCAGTAGTGTAGAGAGTAGTAACAGCACTACTGGGTGATGTTGTTCAGTAGTGTAGAGGTAGTAGCAGCACTACTGGGTGATGATGTTCAGTAGTGTAGAGGTAGTAACAGCACTACCACTGGGTGATGTTCAGTAGTGTAGAGGTAGAAGCAGCACTACTGGGTGATGTTCTGGGAGTGATGATTTTAGTAGTGTAGAGGTAGTAACAGCACTACTGGGTGATGTTCAGTAGTGTAGAGGTAGTAACAGCACTACTGGGTGATGTTGTTCAGTAGTGTAGAGGTAGTAACAGCACTACTGGGTGATGTTCAGTAGTGTAGAGGTAGTGCACTGGGTGATGTTCAGTAGTGTAGAGGTAGTAACAGCACTACTGGGTGATGTGTTCAGTAGTGTAGAGGTAGTAGCAGCACTACTGGGTGATGTTCAGTAGTGTAGAGGTAGTAACAGCACTACCGTGATGTTCAGTAGTGTAGAGGTAGTAACAGCACTACTGGGTGATGTTGTTCAGTAGTGTAGAGGTAGTAGCAGCACTACTGGGTGATGTTGTTCAGCAGTGTAGAGGTAGAAGCAGCACTGCTGGACTACTGGGTGATGTTGTTCAGTAGTGTAGAGGTAGTAACAGCACCACTGGGTGATGTTGTTCAGTAGTGTAGAGGTAGTAACAGCACTACTGGGTGATGTTGTTCCAGTAGTGTAGAGGTAGTAACAGCACCACTGGGTGATGTTCAGTAGTGTAACAGCACTACTGGGATGTTGTTCAGTAGTGTGCAACAGCACTACTGGGTGATGTTTCAGTAGTGTAGAGGTAGTAACAGCACTACTGGGTGATGTGTTCAGTAGTGTAGAGGTAGTAACAGCACTACTGGGTGATGTTAGTGTAGAGGTGTAACAGCACTACTGGGTGATGTTTAGTAGTGTAGAGGTAGTAACAGCACTACTGGGTGATGCAGCAGTGTAGAGGTAGTAACTACTGGGTGATGTTCAGTAGTGTAGAGGTAGTAACAGCACTACTGGGTGATGTTTCAGTAGTGTAGAGGTAGTAACAGCACTACTGGGTGATGTTTAGTAGTGTAGAGGTAGTAACAGCACTACTGGGTGATGTTGTTCAGTAGTGTAGAGGTAGTAGCAGCACTACTGGGTGATGTTGTTCAGTAGTGTAGAGGTAGTAACAGCACTACTGGGTGATGTTGTTCAGTAGTGTAGAGGTAGTAACAGCACTACTGGGTGATGTTCAGTAGTGTAGAGGTAGAAGCAGCACTACTGGGTGATGTTCAGTAGTGTAGAGGTAGTAACAGCACTACTGGGTGATGTTGTTCAGTAGTGTAGAGGTAGTAACAGCACTACTGGGTGATGTTCAGTTCAGTAGTGATGTTTCCAGTAGTGTAGAGGTAGTAACAGCACTACTGGGTGATGTGTTCAGTAGTGTAGAGTTAGTAACAGCACTACTGGGTGATGTTGTTCAGTAGTGTAGAGGTAGTAACAGCACTACTGGGTGATGTTGTTCAGTAGTGTAGAGGTAGTAACAGCACTACTGGGTGATGTTGTTCAGTAGTGTAGAGGTAGTAACAGCACTACTGGGTGATGTTGTTCAGTAGTGTAGAGGTAGTAACAGCACTACTGGGATGATGTTCAGTGTGGAGGTGAACAGCACTGTTGTTCAGTAGTGTAGAGGTAGTAACAGCACTACTGGGTGATGTTGTTCAGTAGTGTAGAGGTAGTAACAGCACTACTGGGTGATGTTTCAGTAGTGTAGAGGTAGTAACAGCACTACTGGGTGATGTTGTTTAGTAGTGTAGAGGTAGTAACAGCACTGGGTGATGCTGTTCAGCAGTGTAGAGGTGTACTGGGTGATGTTCAGTAGTGTAGGGTGAGTTGTAGTAGTGTAGAGGTAGTACCACACAGTACTGGGTGACTGTTGTTCAGTAGTGTAGAGTAGTAACAGCACTACTGGGTGATGTTGTTCAGTAGTGTAGAGGTAGTAACAGCACTACTGGGTGATGTTGTTCAGTAGTGTAGAGGTAGTAACAGCACTACTGGGTGATGTTCAGTAGTGTAGAGGTAGTAACAGCACTACTGGGTGATGTTGTTCAGTAGTGTAGAGGTAGTAACAGCACTACTGGGTGATGTTGTACAGTAGTGTAGAGGTAGTAGCAGCACTACTGGGTGATGTTCAGTAGTGTAGAGGTAGTAACAGCACTACTGGGTGATGTTGTTCAGTAGTGTAGAGGTAGTAACAGCACTACTGGGTGATGTTGTTCAGTAGTGTAGAGGTAGTAACAGCACTACTGGGTGATGTTCAGTAGTGTAGAGGTGAGTGCAGAGGTAGTTGATGTTGTTCAGTAGTGTAGAGGTAGAAGCAGCACTACTGGGTGATGTTCAGTAGTGTAGAGGTAGAAGCAGCACTACTGGGTGATGTTTAGTAGTGTAGAGGTAGTAACAGCACTACTGGGTGATGTTCAGTAGTGTAGAGTGTAGAAGCAGCAGCACCACCGGGTGATGTTCAGTAGTGTAGAGGTAGTAACAGCACCACTGGGTGATGTTGTTCAGTAGTGTAGAGGTAGTAACAGCACTACTGGGTGTTTGTTCAGTAGTGTAGAGGTAGTAACAGCACTAATGGGTGATGTTGTTTAGTAGTGTAGAGGTAGAAGCAGCACTGCTGGGTGTTGTTCAGTAGTGTAGAGGTAGAAGCAGCACTACTGGGTGATGTTTAGTAGTGTAGAGGTAGTAACAGCACGACTGGGTGATGTTGTTCAGTAGTGTAGAGGTAGTAGCAGCACTACTGGGTGATGTTGTTCCATAGTGTAGTGTAACAGCACTACTGGGTGATGTTCAGTAGTGTAGAGGTAGAAGCAGCACTACTGGGTGATGTTCAGTAGTGTAGAGGTAGAAGCAGCACTACTGGGTGATGTTGTAGTGTAGAGGTAGTAACAGCACTAGTGTGTTCAGTAGTAGAGCAGCACTACTGGGTGATGTTCAGTAGTGTAGAGGAGTAACAGCACTACTGGGTGATGTTTAGTAGTGTAGAGGTAGTAACAGCACTACTGGGTGATGTTCAGTGTAGAGGTAGAAGCAGCACAGGGTGAGTGTAGAGTTAGAAGCAGCACTACTGGGTGATGTTCAGTAGTGTAGAGGTAGTAACAGCACTACTGGGTGATGTTGTTCAGTAGTGTAGAGGTAGTAACAGCACTACTGGGTGATGTTGTTCAGTAGTGTAGAGGTAGTAACAGCACTACTGGGTGATGTTGTTCAGTAGTGTAGAGGTAGAAGCAGCACTACTGGGTGATGATGTTTAGTAGTGTAGAGGTAGTAGCAGCACTACTGGGTGATGTTCAGTAGTGTAGAGGTAGTAACAGCACTACTGGGTGATGTTGTTCAGTAGTGTAGAGGTAGTAAAAGCACTACTGGGTGATGTTCAGTAGTGTAGAGGTAGTAGCAGCACTACTGGGTGATGCTGTTCAGTAGTGTAGAGGTAGTAACAGCACTACTGGGTGATGTTCAGTAGTGTAGAGGTAGTAACAGCACTACTGGGTGTTGTTCAGTAGTGTAGAGGTAGTAACAGCACTAATGGGTGATGTTGTTCAGTAGTGTAGAGGTAGTAGCAGCACTACTGGGTGATGTTCAGTAGTGTAGAGGTAGAAGCAGCACTACTGGGTGATGTTCTCAGTAGTGTAGAGTTAGTAACAGCACGACTGGGTGATGTTGTTCAGTAGTGTAGAGGTAGTAGCAGCACTACTGGGTGATGTTGTTCCATAGTGTAGAGTTAGTAACAGCACGACTGGGTGATGTTGTTCAGTAGTGTAGAGGTAGTAACAGCACTACTGGGTGATGTTGTTCAGTAGTGTAGAGTTAGTAACAGCACGACTGGGTGATGTTGTTCAGTAGTGTAGAGGTAGTAACAGCACTACTGGGTGATGTTCAGTAGTGTAGAGGTAGTAACAGCACTACTGGGTGATGTTTAGTAGTGTAGAGGTAGTAACAGCACTACTGGGTGATGTTTAGTAGTGTAGAGGTAGTAACAGCACTACTGGGTGATGTTCAGTAGTGTAGAGGTAGTAACAGCACTACTGGGTGATGTTGTTCAGTAGTGTAGAGGTAGTAGCAGCACTACTGGGTGATGTTGAGTAGTGTAGAGGTAGTAACAGCACTACTGGGTGATGTTGTTCAGTAGTGTAGAGGTAGTGTGTTGTTCAGTAGTGTAGTAGTGTAGCACTACTGGGTGATGTTTAGTAGTGTAGAGGTAGAAGCAGCACTACTGGGTGATGTTCAGTAGTGTAGAGGTAGAAACAGCACTACTGGGTGTTGTTCAGTAGTGTAGATGTAGTAACAGCACTACTGGGTGATGTTTCAGTAGTGTAGAGGTAGTAACAGCACTAGTAAACAGCACTACTGGGTGATGTTCAGTAGTGTAGAGTAGTAACAGCACTACTGGGTGATGTTGTTCAGTAGTGTAGAGGTAGTAACAGCACTACTGGGTGATGTTGTTCAGTAGTGTAGAGGTAGTAACAGCACTACTGGGTGATGTTGTTTAGTAGTGTAGAGGTAGTAACAGCACTACTGGGTGATGTGTTCAGTAGTGTAGAGGTAGTAACAGCACTACTGGGTGATGTTCAGTAGTGTAGAGGTAGTAACAGCACTACTGGGTGATGTTTCAGTAGTGTAGAGGTAGTAGCACTACTGGGTGATGATTTCAGTAGTGTAGAGGTAGTAACAGCACTACTGGGTGATGTTCAGTAGTGTAGAGGTAGTAACAGCACTACTGGGTGATGTTGTTCAGCAGTGTGTTCAGAGTGTAGTAACAGCACTACTGGGTGATGTTGTTCAGTAGTGTAGAGGTAGTAACAGCACTACTGGGTGATGTTGTTCAGTAGTGTAGAGGTAGTAACAGCACTACTGGGTGATGTTCAGTAGTGTAGAGGTAGTAACAGCACTACTGGGTGATGTTTTAAGTAGTGTAGAGGTAGTAACAGCACTACTGGGTGATGTTCAGTAGTGTAGAGGTAGTAACAGCACTACTGGGTGATGTTTCAGTAGTGTAGAGTAGTAACAGCACTACTGGGTGTAGTAGTGTAGCACTACTGGGTGATGTTCAGTAGTGTAGAGGTAGTAGCAGCACTACTAGGTGATGTTGTTCAGTAGTGTAGAGGTAGTAACAGCAACTACTGGGTGATGTTCATAGTGTAGAGGTAGTAACAGCAGTGATGTTCAGTAGTGTAGAGGTAGTAACAGCACTACTGGGTGATGTTGTTCAGTAGTGTAGAGGTAGTAGCAGCACTACTGGGTGATGTGTTAAAGCAGTAGTGTAGTAGTGTAGTAGAAGCACTACTGGGTGATGTTGTTCAGTAGTGTAGAGGTAGTAACAGCACTACTGGGTGATGTTCAGTAGTGTAGAGATGTAGTAGTGTAGAGGTAGTAACAGCACTACTGGGTGATGTTGTTTAGTAGTGTAGTTCACTACTGGGTGATGTTCAGTAGTGTAGAGGTAGTAACAGCACTACTGGGTGATGTTGTCAGTAGTGTAGAGGTAGAACAGCACTACTGGGTGATGTTGTTCAGTAGTGTAGAGGTAGTAACAGCACTACTGGGTGATGTTCAGTAGTGTAGAGGTAGTAACAGCACTACTGGGTGATGTTCAGTAGTGTAGAGGTAGTAACAGCACTACTGGGTGATGTTTCAGTAGTGTAGAGGTAGTAAAGTTAGTAACAGCACTACTGGGTGATGTTGTTGTAGAGGCAGTGCACTACTGGGTGATGTTTAGTAGTGTAGAGGTAGTAACAGCACTACTGGGTGATGTTGTTCAGTAGTGTAGAGGTAGTAACAGCACTACTGGGTGATGTTGTTCAGTAGTGTAGAGGTAGTAACAGCACTACTGGGTGATGTTGTTCAGTAGTGTAGAGGTAGAAGCAGCACTACTGGGTGATGTTTCAGTAGTGTAGAGGTAGTAACAGCACTACTGGGTGATGTTCAGTAGTGTAGAGGTAGTAACAGCACTACTGGGTGATGTTCAGTAGTGTAGAGGTAGTAACAGCACTACTGGGTGATGTTGTCCAGTAGTGTAGAGGTAGTAACAGCACTACTGGGTGATGTTGTTCAGTAGTGTAGAGGTAGTAAGCAGCACTACTGGGTGATGTTCAGTAGTGTAGAGGTAGCAGTAACCACCTGGGTGTGTTCAGTAGAGGTAGCAGCAGCACTACTGGGTGATGTTGTTCAGTAGTGTAGAGGTAGTAACAGCACTACTGGGTGATGTTCAGTAGTGTAGAGGTAGTAAGCAGCACTACTGGGTGATGTTCAGTAGTGTAGAGGTAGTAACAGCACTACTGGGTGATGTTTCAGTAGTGTAGAGGTAGTAGCAGCACCACTGGGTGATGTTGTTCAGTAGTGTAGAGGTAGTAACAGCACTACTGGGTGATGTTGTTCAGTAGTGTAGAGGTAGTAACAGCACTACTGGGTGATGTTCAGTAGTGTAGAGGTAGTAAGCAGCACTACTGGGTGATGTTCAGTAGTGTAGAGGTAGTAACAGTACTACTGAGGTATGTGTGTCAGCACTACTGGGTGATGCTGTCAGATGTTAGTAACAGCACTACTGGGTGATGTTCAGTAGTGTAGAGGTAGTAACAGCACTACTGGGTGATGTTGTTCAGTAGTGTAGAGGTAGTAACAGCACTACTGGGTGATGTTCAGTAGTGTAGAGGTAGTAACAGCACTACTGGGTTGTTCAGTAGTGTTAGTAACAGCACTACTGGGTGATGAGTTCAGTGTGTAGAGGTAGTAGCAGCACTACTGGGTGATGTTGTTCAGTAGTGTAGAGGTAGTAACAGCAGCACTACTGGGTGATGTTTCAGTAGTGTAGAGGTAGTAACAGCACTACTGGGTGATGTTCAGTAGTGTAGAGGTAGTAACAGCACTACTGGGTGATGTTGTTCAGTAGTGTAGAGGTAGTAACAGCACTACTGGGTGATGTTCAGTAGTGTAGATGGTAGTAACAGCACTACTGGGTGATGTTCAGTCAGTAGTGTGTAGAGGTAGTAACAGCACTACTGGGTGATGTTGTCAGTAGTGTAGAGGTAGTAGCAGCACTACTGGGTGATGTTCAGTAGTGTAGAGGTAGTAACAGCACTACTGGGTGATGTTTCAGTAGTGTAGAGGTAGTAACAGCACTACTGGGTGATGTTCAGTAGTGTAGAGGTAGTAACAGCACTACTGGGTGATGTTCAGTAGTGTGAGGTAACAACAGCACTACTGGGTGATGTTTAGTAGTGTAGAGGTAGAAGCAGCACTACTGGGTGATGTTCAGTAGTGTAGAGGTAGTAACAGCACTACTGGGTGATGTTGTTCAGTAGTGTAGTAGTGTAGAGGTAAGCAGCACTACTGGGTGATGTGTTCAGTAGTGTAGAGGTAGTAACAGCACTACTGGGTGATGTTCAGTAGTGTAGAGGTAGTAACAGCACTACTGGGTGATGTTGTTCAGTAGTGTAGAGGTAGTAACAGCACTACTGGGTGATGTTCAGTAGTGTAGAGGTAGTAACAGCACTACTGGGTGATGTTGTTCAGTAGTGTAGAGGTAGTAACAGCACTACTGGGTGATGTTCAGTAGTGTAGAGGTAGAACAGCACTACTGGGTGATGTTTAGTAGTGTAGAGGTAGTAACAGGGTGATGTTGTTCAGTAGTGTAGAGGTAGTAACAGCACTACTGGGTGATGTTGTTCAGTAGTGTAGAGGTAGTAACAGCACTACTGGGTGATGTTCAGTAGTGTAGAGGTAGTAAGCAGCACTACTGGGTGATGTTGTTCAGTAGTGTAGAGGTAGTAACAGCACTACTGGGTGATGTTCAGTAGTGTAGAGGTAGTAACAGCACTACTGGGTGATGTTCAGTAGTAGTAACAGCACTACTGGGTGATGTGTGTAGAGGTAGTAACAGCACTACTGGGTGATGTTGTCTCAGTAGTGCAGAGGTAGTAACAGCACTACTGTGTTGTTCAGTAGTGTAGAGTAGTAACAGCACTACTGGGTGATGTTCAGTAGTGTAGAGGTAGTAACAGCACTACTGGGTGATGTTGTTCAGTAGTGTAGAGGTAGTAACAGCACTACTGGGTGATGTTGTTCAGTAGTGTAGAGTAGTAACAGCACTACTGGGTGATGATGTTTAGTAGTGTAGAGGTAGTAGCAGCACTACTGGGTGATGTTCAGTAGTGTAGAGGTAGTAACAGCACTACTGGGTGATGTTGTTCAGTAGTGTAGAGGTAGTAACAGCACTACTGGGTGATGTTCAGTAGTGTAGAGGTAGTAACAGCACTACTGGGTGATGTTGTTCAGTAGGAGGTAGAGGTAGTAACAGCACTACTGGGTGATGTTCAGTAGTGTAGAGGTAGGGTGAAGTAGTGTAGAGGTAGTAACAGCACTACTGGGTGATGTTCAGTAGTGTAGAGGTAGTAACAGCACTACTGGGTGATGTTCAGTAGTGTAGAGGTAGTAACAGCACTACTGGGTGATGTTGTTCAGTAGTGTAGAGGTAGTAGCAGCACTACTGGGTGGTGTTCAGTAGTGTAGAGGTAGTAACAGCACTACTGGGTGATGTTGTTCAGTAGTGTAGAGGTAGTAACAGCACTACTGGGTGATGTTGTTCAGTAGTGTAGAGGTAGTAACAGCACTACTGGGTGATGTTGTTCAGTAGTGTAGAGGTAGTAACAGCACTACTGGGTGATGTTGTTCAGTAGTGTAGAGGTAGTAACAGCACTACTGGGTGATGTTGTTCAGTAGTGTAGAGGTAGTAACAGCACTACTGGGTGATGTTGTTCAGTAGTGTAGAGGTAGTAACAGCACTACTGGGTGATGTTTCAGTAGTGTAGAGGTAGTAACAGCACTACTGGGTGATGTTTAGTAGTGTAGAGGTAGTAACAGCACTACTGGGTGATGTTGTTCAGTAGTGTAGTAGGTAGAAGCAGCACTACTGGGTGATGTTTAGTAGTGTAGAGGTAGTAACAGCACTACTGGGTGATGTTCAGTAGTGTAGAGGTAGTAACAGCACTACTGGGTGATGTTCAGTAGTGTAGAGGTAGTAACAGCACTACTGGGTGATGTTGTTCAGTAGTGTAGAGGTAGTAACAGCACTACTGGGTGATGTTGTTCAGTAGTGTAGAGGTAGAAGCAGCACTACTGGGTGATGTTTAGTAGTGTAGAGGTAGTAACAGCACTACTGGGTGATGTTGTTCAGTAGTGTAGAGGTAGTAACAGCACTACTGGGTGATGTTCAGTAGTGTAGAGGTAGAACAGCACTACTGGGTGATGTTTTAGTAGTGTAGAGGTAGTAACAGCACTACTGGGTGATGTTGTTCAGTAGTGTAGAGGTAGTAACAGCACTACTGGGTGATGTTCAGTAGTGTAGAGTAGTAGTAACAGCACTACTGGGTGATGTTGTTCAGTAGTGTAGAGGTAGAAGCAGCACTACTGGGTGATGTTGTTCAGTAGTGTAGAGGTAGTAACAGCACTACTGGGTGATGTTCAGTAGTGTAGAGGTAGTAACAGCACTACTGGGTGATGTTGTTCAGTAGTGTAGAGGTAGTAACAGCACTACTGGGTGATGTTCAGTAGTGTAGAGGTAGTAACAGCACTACTGGGTGATGATTCAGTAGTGTAGAGTAGTAACAGCACTACTGGGTGATGTTCAGTAGTGTAGAGGTAGAAGCAGCACTACTGGGTGATGTGTTCAGTAGTGTAGAGGTAGAAGCAGCACTACTGGGTGATGTTCAGTAGTGTAGAGGTAGTAACAGCACTACTGGGTGATGTTTCAGTAGTGTAGAGGTAGTAACAGCACTACTGGGTGTTGTTCAGTAGTGTAGAGGTAGTAGCACTACTGTGATGTTTAGTAGTGTAGAGGTAGTAACAGCACTACTGGGTGATGTTGTTCAGTAGTGTAGAGGTAGTAACAGCACTACTGGGTGATGATGTTCAGTAGTGTAGAGGTAGTAACAGCACTACTGGGTGATGTTGTTCAGTAGTGTAGAGGTAGTAACAGCACTACTGGGTGATGTTCAGTAGTGTAGAGGTAGTAACAGCACTACTGGGTGATGTTGTTCAGTAGTGTAGAGGTGTAACAGCACTACTGGGTGATGTTCAGTAGTGTAGAGGTAGAAGCAGCACTACTGGGTGATGTTGTTCAGTAGTGTAGAGGTAGAAGCAGCACTACTGGGTGATGTTTAGTAGTGTAGAGGTAGTAACAGCACTACTGGGTGATGTTGTTCAGTAGTGTAGAGGTAGTAACAGCACTACTGGGTGATGTTGTTCAGTAGTGTAGAGGTAGTAACAGCACTACTGGGTGATGTTCAGTAGTGTAGAGGTAGTAACAGCACTACTGGGTGATGTTGTTCAGTAGTGTAGAGGTAGTAACAGCACTACTGGGTGATGTTCAGTAGTGTAGAGGTAGAAGCAGCACTACTGGGTGATGTTTCAGTAGTGTAGAGGTAGTAGCAGCACTACTGGGTGATGTTCAGTAGTGTAGAGGTAGTAACAGCACTACTGGGTGATGTTGTTCAGTAGTGTAGAGGTAGTAACAGCACTACTGGGTGATGTTGTTCAGTAGTGTAGAGGTAGAAGCAGCACTACTGGGTGATGTTCAGTAGTGTAGAGGTAGTAACAGCACTACTGGGTGATGTTGTTCAGTAGTGTAGAGGTAGTAACAGCACTACTGGGTGATGTTCAGTAGTGTAGAGGTAGTAACAGCACTACTGGGTGATGTTCAGTTCAGCACTACTGTGTAGAGTGTAGAGGTAGTAACAGCACTACTGGGTGATGTTGTTCAGTAGTGTAGAGGTAGCAGCAGCACTACTGGGTGATGTTGTTCAGTAGTGTAGAGGTAGAAGCAGCACTACTGGGTGATGATGTTTAGTAGTGTAGAGGTAGTAGCAGCACTACTGGGTGATGTTCAGTAGTGTAGAGGTAGTAACAGCACTACTGGGTGATGTTGTTCAGTAGTGTAGAGGTAGTAACAGCACTACTGGGTGATGTTCAGTAGTGTAGAGGTAGTAGCAGCACTACTGGGTGATGCTGTTCAGTAGTGTAGAGGTAGTAACAGCACTACTGGGTGATGTTCAGTAGTGTAGAGGTAGAAGCAGCACTACTGGGTGATGATGTTCAGTAGTGTAGAGGTAGAAGCAGCACTACTGGGTGATGTTCAGTAGTGTAGAGGTAGTAACAGCACTACTGGGTGATGTTCAGTAGTGTAGAGGTAGTAACAGCACTACTGGGTGTTGTTCAGTAGTGTAGAGGTAGTAACAGCACTACTGGGTGATGTTTAGTAGTGTAGAGGTAGTAACAGCACTACTGGGTGATGTTGTTCAGTAGTGTAGAGGTAGTAACAGCACTACTGGGTGATGATGTTCAGTAGTGTAGAGGTAGTAACAGCACTACTGGGTGATGTTGTTCAGTAGTGTAGAGGTAGTAACAGCACTACTGGCTGTTGTTCAGTAGTGTAGAGGTAGTAACAGCACTACTGGGTGATGGTGTTCAGTAGTGTAGAGGTAGTAACAGCACTACTGGGTGATGTTCAGTAGTGTAGAGGTAGAAGCAGCACTACTGGGTGATGTTGTTCAGTAGTGTAGAGGTAGAAGCAGCACTACTGGGTGATGTTTAGTAGTGTAGAGGTAGAAGCAGCACTACTGGGTGATGGTGTTCAGTAGTGTAGAGGTAGTAACAGCACTACTGGGTGTTGTTCAGTAGTGTAGAGGTAGTAACAGCACTACTGGGTGATGTTCAGTAGTGTAGAGGTAGTGTAACAGCACTACTGGGTGTTGTTCAGTAGTGTAGAGGTAGTAACAGCACTACTGGGTGATGTTTAGTAGTAGTGTAGAGGTAGAAGCAGCACTACTGGGTGATGTTTAGTAGTGTAGAGGTAGAACAGCACTACTGGGTGATGTTGTTCAGTAGTGTAGAGGTAGTAACAGCACTACTGGGTGATGTTGTTCAGTAGTGTAGAGGTAGTAACAGCACTACTGGGTGATGTTGTTCAGTAGTGTAGAGGTAGTAACAGCACTACTGGGTGGTGTTGTTCAGTAGTGTAGAGGTAGTAACAGCACTACTGGGTGATGTTCAGTAGTGTAGAGGTAGAAGCAGCACTACTGGGTGATAATAGTAGTGTAGAGGTAGTAACAGCACTACTGGGTGATGTTGTTCAGTAGTGTAGAGGTAGTAACAGCACTACTGGGTGATGTTCAGTAGTGTAGAGGTAGTGCACTAATGGGTGATGGTTCAGTAGTGTAGAGGTAGTAACAGCACTACTGGGTGATGTTCAGTAGTGTAGAGGTAGAAGCAGCACTACTGGGTGATGATGTTCAGTAGTGTAGAGGTAGTAACAGCACTACTGGGTGATGTTCAGTTGTAGAGGTAGTAACAGCACTACTGGGTGATGTTCAGAGTGTAGAGGTAGTAACAGCACTACTGGGTGTTGTTCAGTAGTGTAGAGGTAGTAACAGCACTACTGGGTGATGTTTAGTAGTGTAGAGGTAGTAACAGCACTACTGGGTGATGTTGTTCAGTAGTGTAGAGGTAGTAACAGCACTACTGGGTGATGATGTTCAGTAGTGTAGAGGTAGTAACAGCACTACTGGGTGATGTTGTTCAGTAGTGTAGAGGTAGTAACAGCACTACTGGTGTAGAGGTTCAGGGTAGTGTTCAGTAGTGTAGAGGTAGTAACAGCACTACTGGGTGATGTTCAGTAGTGTAGAGGTAGAAGCAGCACTACTGGGTGATGTTGTTCAGTAGTGTAGAGGTAGAAGCAGCACTACTGGGTGATGTTAGTTCAGTAGTGTTCAGTAGTGTAGAAGTAACAGCACTACTGGGTGATGTTCAGTAGTGTAGAGTAGTAAGCAGCACTACTGGGTGATGTTTTAGTAGTGTAGAGGTAGTAACAGCACTATTGGGTGTTGTTCAGTAGTGTAGAGGTAGTAACAGCACTACTGGGTGATGTTCAGTAGTGTAGAGGTAGTGTAACAGCACTACTGGGTGATGTTGTTCAGTAGTGTAGAGGTAGTAACAGCACTACTGGGTGATGTTGTTCAGTAGTGTAGAGGTAGAAGCAGCACTACTGGGTGATGTTTAGTAGTGTAGAGGTAGAAGCAGCACTACTGGGTGATGTTCAGTAGTGTAGAGGTAGAAGCAGCACTACTGGGTGGTGTTCAGTAGTGTAGAGGTAGTAACAGCAATACTGGGTGATGTTTAGTAGTGTAGAGGTAGAAGCAGCACTACTGGGTGATGTTCAGTAGTGTAGAGGTAGTAACAGCACTACTGGGTGATGTTGTTCAGTAGTGTAGAGGTAGTAACAGCACTACTGGGTGATGTTGTTCAGTAGTGTAGAGGTAGTAACAGCACTACTGGGTGATGTTGTTCAGTAGTGTAGAGGTAGTAACAGCACTACTGGGTGATGTAGTGTAGAGGTAGTAACAGCACTACTGGGTGATGATGTTCAGTAGTGTAGAGGTAGAAGCAGCACTACTGGGTGATGTTCAGTAGTGTAGAGGTAGTAACAGCACTAATGGGTGATGTTGTTTAGTAGTGTAGAGGTAGAAGCAGCACTACTGGGTGATGTTCAGTAGTGTAGAGGTAGTAACAGCACTACTGGGTGATGTTGTTCAGTAGTGTAGAGGTAGTAACAGCACTACTGGGTGATGTTCAGTAGTGTAGAGGTAGTAGCAGCACTACTGGGTGATGTTGTTCAGTAGTGTAGAGGTAGTAACAGCACTACTGGGTGATGTTCAGTAGTGTAGAGGTAGTAAGCAGCACTACTGGGTGATGTTGTTCAGTGTTCAGCACTAGTGATGTTTAGTAGTGTAGAGGTAAACAGCACTACTGGGTGATGTGTTCAGTAGTGTAGAGGTAGTAACAGCACTATTGGGTGTTGTTCAGTAGTGTAGAGGTAGTAACAGCACTACTGGGTGATGTTCAGTAGTGTAGAGGTAGTAACAGCACTACTGGGTGATGTTGTTCAGTAGTGTAGAGGTAGTAACAGCACTACTGGGTGATGTTGTTCAGTAGTGTAGAGGTAGTAACAGCACTACTGGGTGATGTTGTTCAGTAGTGTAGAGGTAGTAACAGCACTACTGGGTGGTGTTGTTCAGTAGTGTAGAGGTAGTAACAGCACTACTGGGTGATGATGTTCAGTAGTGTAGAGGTAGAAGCAGCACTACTGGGTGATGTTCAGTAGTGTAGAGGTAGTAACAGCACTAATGGGTGATGTTGTTTAGTAGTGTAGAGGTAGAAGCAGCACTACTGGGTGATGTTCAGTAGTGTAGAGGTAGTAACAGCACTAATGGGTGATGTTGTTTAGTAGTGTAGAGGTAGAAGCAGCACTACTGGGTGTTGTTCAGTAGTGTAGAGTTAGAAGCAGCACTACTGGGTGATGTTCAGTAGTGTAGAGGTAGTAACAACACTACTGGGTGATGTTGTTCAGTAGTGTAGAGGTAGTAACAGCACTACTGGGTGTTGTTCAGTAGTGTAGAGGTAGTAACAGCACTAATGGGTGATGTTGTTTAGTAGTGTAGAGGTAGAAGCAGCACTACTGGGTGTTGTTCAGTAGTGTAGAGGTAGAAGCAGCACTACTGGGTGATGTTTAGTAGTGTAGAGGTAGTAGCAGCACTACTGGGTGATGTTGTTCAGTAGTGTAGAGGTAGTAGCAGCACTACTGGGTGATGTTGTTCCATAGTGTAGAGGTAGTAACAGCACTACTGGGTGATGTTCAGTAGTGTAGAGGTAGAAGCAGCACTACTGGGTGATGTTCTCAGTAGTGTAGAGGTAGTAACAGCACTACTGGGTGATGTTCAGTAGTGTAGAGGTAGTAACAGCACTACTGGGTGATGTTCAGTAGTGTAGAGGTAGTAACAGCACTACTGGGTGATGTTCAGTAGTGTAGAGGTAGTAACAGCTCTACTGGGTGATGTTGTTCAGTAGTGTAGAGGTAGTAACAGCACTACTGGGTGATGTTTAGTAGTGTAGAGGTAGTAACAGCACTACTGGGTGATGTTCAGTAGTGTAGAGGTAGAAGCAGCACTACTGGGTGATGTTCAGTAGTGTAGAGGTAGTAGCAGCACCACTGGGTGATGTTGTTCAGTAGTGTAGAGGTAGTAGCAGCACTACTGGGTGATGTTCAGTAGTGTAGAGGTAGTAGCAGCACTACTGGGTGATGTTCAGTAGTGTAGAGGTAGTAACAGCACTACTGGGTGATGTTCAGTAGTGTAGAGGTAGTAACAGCACTACTGGGTGATGTTCAGTAGTGTAGAGGTAGTAACAGCACTACTGGGTGATGTGTTCAGTAGTGTAGAGGTAGTAACAGCACTACTGGGTGATGTTTCAGTAGTGTAGAGGTAGAAGCAGCACTACTGGGTGATGATGTTCAGTAGTGTAGAGGTAGAAGCAGCACTACTGGGTGATGTTCAGTAGTGTAGAGGTAGTAACAGCACTACTGGGTGATGTTCAGTAGTGTAGAGGTAGTAACAGCACTACTGGGTGTTGTTCAGTAGTGTAGAGGTAGTAACAGCACTACTGGGTGATGTTTAGTAGTGTAGAGGTAGTAACAGCACTACTGGGTGATGTTGTTCAGTAGTGTAGAGGTAGTAACAGCACTACTGGGTGATGATGTTCAGTAGTGTAGAGGTAGTAACAGCACTACTGGTGATGTTGTTCAGTAGTGTAGAGGTAGTAACAACACTACTGGGTGATGTTCAGTAGTGTAGAGGTAGTAACAGCACTACTGGGTGATGGTGTTCAGTAGTGTAGAGGTAGTAACAGCACTACTGGGTGATGTTCAGTAGTGTAGAGTAGTAACAGCACTACTGGGTGATGTTGTTCAGTAGTGTAGAGGTAGTAACAGCACTACTGGGTGATGTTCAGTAGTGTAGAGGTAGAAGCAGCACTACTGGGTGATGGTGTTCAGTAGTGTAGAGGTAGTAACAGCACTATTGGGTGTTGTTCAGTAGTGTAGAGGTAGTAACAGCACTACTGGGTGATGTTCAGTAGTGTAGAGGTAGTAACAGCACTACTGGGTGATGTTGTTCAGTAGTGTAGAGGTAGTAACAGCACTACTGGGTGATGTTGTTCAGTAGTGTAGAGTTAGTAACAGCACGACTGGGTGATGTTGTTCAGTAGTGTAGAGGTAGTAACAGCACTACTGGGTGATGTTCAGTAGTGTAGAGGTAGTAACAGCACTACTGGGTGATGTTCAGTAGTGTAGAGGTAGTAACAGCACTACTGGGTGATGTTCAGTAGTGTAGAGGTAGTAACAGCACTACTGGGTGATGTTGTTCAGTAGTGTAGAGGTAGTAGCAGCACTACTGGGTGATGTTTAGTAGTGTAGAGGTAGTAACAGCACTACTGGGTGATGTTGTTCAGTAGTGTAGAGGTAGTAACAGCACTACTGGGTGATGTTCAGTAGTGTAGAGGTAGTAACAGCACTACTGGGTGATGTTCAGTAGTGTAGAAGTAGTAACAGCACTACTGGGTGATGTTGTTCAGTAGTGTAGAGGTAGTAACAGCACTACTGCATGTTGTAGTGTAGAGGTAGTAACAGCACTACTGGGTGATGTTCAGTAGTGTACTGGGTGATGTTCAGAGTGTAGAGGTAGTACAGCACTACTGGGTGATGTTGTTCAGTAGTGTAGAGGTAGTAACAGCACTACTGGGTGATGTTGTTCAGTAGTGTAGAGGTAGAAGCAGCACTACTGGGTGATGTTTAGTAGTGTAGAGGTAGTAACAGCACTACTGGGTGATGTTCAGTAGTGTAGAGGTAGTAACAACACTACTGGCTGATGTTGTTCAGTAGTGTAGAGTAGTAACAGCACTACTGGGTGATGGTGTTCAGTAGTGTAGAGGTAGTAACAGCACTACTGGGTGGTGTTGTTCAGTAGTGTAGAGGTAGTAACAGCACTACTGGGTGATGTTCAGTAGTGTAGAGGTAGAAGCAGCACTACTGGGTGATGATGTTCAGTAGTGTAGAGGTAGAAGCAGCACTACTGGGTGATGTTCAGTAGTGTAGAGGTAGTAACAGCACTACTGGGTGATGTTCAGTAGTGTAGAGGTAGTAACAGCACTACTGGGTGTTGTTCAGTAGTGTAGAGGTAGTAACAGCACTACTGGGTGATGTTTAGTAGTGTAGAGGTAGTAACAGCACTACTGGGTGATGTTGTTCAGTAGTGTAGAGGTAGTAACAGCACTACTGGGTGATGATGTTCAGTAGTGTAGAGGTAGTAACAGCACTACTGGGTGATGTTGTTCAGTAGTGTAGAGGTAGTAACAACACTACTGGCTGTTGTTCAGTAGTGTAGAGGTTCAGCACTACTGGGTGATGGTGTTCAGTAGTGTAGAGGTAGTAACAGCACTACTGGGTGATGTTCAGTAGTGTAGAGGTAGAAGCAGCACTACTGGGTGATGTTGTTCAGTAGTGTAGAGGTAGAAGCAGCACTACTGGGTGATGTTTAGTAGTGTAGAGGTAGAAGCAGCACTACTGGGTGATGGTGTTCAGTAGTGTAGAGGTAGTAACAGCACTATTGGGTGTTGTTCAGTAGTGTAGAGGTAGTAACAGCACTACTGGGTGATGTTCAGTAGTGTAGAGGTAGTGTAACAGCACTACTGGGTGATGTTGTTCAGTAGTGTAGAGGTAGTAACAGCACTACTGGGTGATGTTGTTCAGTAGTGTAGAGGTAGAAGCAGCACTACTGGGTGATGTTTAGTAGTGTAGAGGTAGTAACAGCACTATTGGGTGTTGTTCAGTAGTGTAGAGGTAGTAACAGCACTACTGGGTGATGTTCAGTAGTGTAGAGGTAGTAACAGCACTACTGGGTGATGTTGTTCAGTAGTGTAGAGGTAGTAACAGCACTACTGGGTGATGTTGTTCAGTAGTGTAGAGGTAGAAGCAGCACTACTGGGTGATGTTCAGTAGTGTAGAGGTAGTAACAGCACTACTGGGTGATGTTCAGTAGTGTAGAGGTAGTAACAGCACTACTGGGTGATGTTTAGTAGTGTAGAGGTAGTAACAGCACTACTGGGTGATGTTCAGTAGTGTAGAGGTAGTAACAGCACTACTGGGTGATGTTCAGTAGTGTAGAGGTAGTAGCAGCACCACTGGGTGATGTTGTTCAGTAGTGTAGAGGTAGCAGCAGCACTACTGGGTGATGTTGTACAGTAGTGTAGAGGTAGAAGCAGCACTACTGGGTGATGATGTTTAGTAGTGTAGAGGTAGTAGCAGCACTACTGGGTGATGTTCAGTAGTGTAGAGGTAGTAACAGCACTACTGGGTGATGTTGTTCAGTAGTGTAGAGGTAGTAACAGCACTACTGGGTGATGTTCAGTAGTGTAGAGGTAGTAGCAGCACTGTGGGTGATGCTGTTCAGTAGTGTAGAGGTAGTAACAGCACTACTGGGTGATGTTCAGTAGTGTAGAGGTAGAAGCAGCACTACTGGGTGATGATGTTCAGTAGTGTAGAGGTAGAAGCAGCACTACTGGGTGATGTTCAGTAGTGTAGAGGTAGTAACAGCACTACTGGGTGATGTTCAGTAGTGTAGAGGTAGTAACAGCACTACTGGGTGATGTTAGTGTAGAGTAGTAACAGCACTACTGGGTGATGTTTAGTAGTGTAGAGGTAGTAACAGCACTACTGGGTGATGTTGTTCAGTAGTGTAGAGGTAGTAACAGCACTACTGGGTGATGATGTTCAGTAGTGTAGAGGTAGTAACAGCACTACTGGGTGATGTTGTTCAGTAGTGTAGAGGTAGTAACAACACTACTGGCTGTTGTTCAGTAGTGTAGAGGTAGTAACAGCACTACTGGGTGATGTTGTTCAGTAGTGTAGAGGTAGTAACAGCACTACTGGGTGATGTTGTTCAGTAGTGTAGAGGTAGAAGCAGCACTACTGGGTGATGTTGTTCAGTAGTGTAGAGGTAGTAACAGCACTACTGGGTGATGTTTAGTAGTGTAGAGGTAGAAGCAGCACTACTGGGTGATGTTGTTCAGTAGTGTAGAGGTAGTAACAGCACTATTGGGTGTTTCAGTAGTGTAGAGGTAGTAACAGCACTACTGGGTGATGTTCAGTAGTGTAGAGGTAGTGTAACAGCACTACTGGGTGATGTTCAGTAGTGTAGAGGTAGTAACAGCACTACTGGGTGATGTTGTTCAGTAGTGTAGAGGTAGTAACAGCACTACTGGGTGATGTTTAGTAGTGTAGAGGTAGTAAGCAGCACTACTGGGTGATGTTGTTCAGTAGTGTAGAGGTAGTAACAGCACTACTGGGTGATGTTGTTCAGTAGTGTAGAGGTAGTAGCAGCACTACTGGGTGATGTTCAGTAGTGTAGAGGTAGTAACAGCACTACTGGGTGATGTTGTTCAGTAGTGTAGAGGTAGTAACAGCACTACTGGGTGATGTGTTCAGTAGTGTAGAGGTAGAAGCAGCACTACTGGGTGATGTTCAGTAGTGTAGAGGTAGTAACAGCACTACTGGGTGATGTTGTTCAGTAGTGTAGAGGTAGTAACAGCACTACTGGGTGATGTTCAGTAGTGTAGAGGTAGTAGCAGCACTACTGGGTGATGTTGTTCAGTAGTGTAGAGGTAGTAACAGCACTACTGGGTGATGTTCAGTAGTGTAGAGGTAGAAGCAGCACTACTGGGTGATGTGTTCAGTAGTGTAGAGGTAGAACAGCACTACTGGGTGATGTTCAGTAGTGTAGAGGTAGTAACAGCACTACTGGGTGATGTTCAGTAGTGTAGAGGTAGTAACAGCACTACTGGGTGTTGTTCAGTAGTGTAGAGGTAGTAACAGCACTACTGGGTGATGTTTAGTAGTGTAGAGGTAGTAACAGCACTACTGGGTGATGTTGTTCAGTAGTGTAGAGGTAGTAACAGCACTACTGGGTGATGATGTTCAGTAGTGTAGAGGTAGTAACAGCACTACTGGGTGATGTTGTTCAGTAGTGTAGAGGTAGTAACAACACTACTGGCTGTTGTTCAGTAGTGTAGAGGTAGTAACAGCACTACTGGGTGATGGTGTTCAGTAGTGTAGAGGTAGTAACAGCACTACTGGGTGATGTTCAGTAGTGTAGAGGTAGAAGCAGCACTACTGGGTGATGTTGTTCAGTAGTGTAGAGGTAGAAGCAGCACTACTGGGTGATGTTTAGTAGTGTAGAGGTAGAAGCAGCACTACTGGGTGATGGTGTTCAGTAGTGTAGAGGTAGTAACAGCACTATTGGGTGTTGTTCAGTAGTGTAGAGGTAGTAACAGCACTACTGGGTGATGTTCAGTAGTGTAGAGGTAGTAACAGCACTACTGGGTGATGTTGTTCAGTAGTGTAGAGGTAGTAACAGCACTACTGGGTGATGTTCAGTAGTGTAGAGGTAGTGTGACAGCACTACTGGGTGATGTTGTTCAGTAGTGTAGAGGTAGTAACAGCACTACTGGGTGATGTTGTTCAGTAGTGTAGAGGTAGAAGCAGCACTACTGGGTGATGTTTAGTAGTGTAGAGGTAGAAGCAGCACTACTGGGTGATGTTCAGTAGTGTAGAGGTAGAAGCAGCACTACTGGGTGGTGTTCAGTAGTGTAGAGGTAGTAACAGTAGTGTGTTTAGAGGTAGAGGTAAAGCAGCACTACTGGGTGATGTTCAGTAGTGTAGAGGTAGTAACAGCACTACTGGGTGATGTTGTTCAGTAGTGTAGAGGTAGTAACAGCACTACTGGGTGATGTTGTTCAGTAGTGTAGAGGTAGTAACAGCACTACTGGGTGATGTTGTTCAGTAGTGTAGAGCAGCACTACTGGGTGGTGTTGTTCAGTAGTGTAGAGGTAGTAACAGCACTACTGGGTGATGATGTTCAGTAGTGTAGAGGTAGAAGCAGCACTACTGGGTGATGTTCAGTAGTGTAGAGGTAGTAACAGCACTAATGGGTGATGTTGTTTAGTAGTGTAGAGGTAGAAGCAGCACTACTGGGTGATGTTCAGTAGTGTAGAGGTAGTAACAGCACTAATGGGTGATGTTGTTTAGTAGTGTAGAGGTAGAAGCAGCACTACTGGGTGTTGTTCAGTAGTGTAGAGTTAGAAGCAGCACTACTGGGTGATGTTCAGTAGTGTAGAGGTAGTAACAGCACTACTGGGTGATGTTGTTCAGTAGTGTAGAGGTAGTAACAGCACTACTGGGTGTTGTTCAGTAGTGTAGAGGTAGTAACAGCACTAATGGGTGATGTTGTTTAGTAGTGTAGAGGTAGAAGCAGCACTACTGGGTGTTGTTCAGTAGTGTAGAGGTAGAAGCAGCACTACTGGGTGATGTTTAGTAGTGTAGAGGTAGTAACAGCACGACTGGGTGATGTTGTTCAGTAGTGTAGAGGTAGTAGCAGCACTACTGGGTGATGTTGTTCCATAGTGTAGAGGTAGTAACAGCACTACTGGGTGATGTTCAGTAGTGTAGAGGTAGAAGCAGCACTACTGGGTGATGTTCTCAGTAGTGTAGAGGTAGTAACAGCACTACTGGGTGATGTTCAGTAGTGTAGAGGTAGTAACAGCACTACTGGGTGATGTTCAGTAGTGTGAGTGTTACTGGGTGATGTTCAGTAGTGTAGAGGTAGTAACAGCACTACTGGGTGATGTTGTTCAGTAGTGTAGAGGTAGTAACAGCACTACTGGGTGATGTTTCAGTAGTGTAGAGGTAGTAACAGCACTACTGGGTGATGTTGTTCAGTAGTGTAGAGGTAGAAGCAGCACTACTGCAGTAGTGTAGAGGTAGAACTGGGTGATGTTCAGTCAGTAGTGTAACAGCACTACTGGGTGATGTTTTCAGTAGTGTAGAGTAGTAACAGCACTACTGGGTGATGTTCAGTAGTGTAGAGGTAGTAGCAGCACTACTGGGTGATGTTGTTCAGTAGTGTAGAGGTAGTAACAGCACTACTGGGTGATGTTGTTCAGTAGTGTAGAGGTAGTAACAGCACTACTGGGTGATGTTCAGTAGTGTAGAGGTAGTAACAGCACTACTGGGTGATGTTTCAGTAGTGTAGAGGTAGTAACAGCACTACTGGGTGATGTTGTTCAGTAGTGTAGAGGTAGTAACAGCACTACTGGGTGATGTTGTTCAGTAGTGTAGAGGTAGTAGCAGCACTACTGGGTGATGTTCAGTAGTGTAGAGGTAGAACAGCACTACTGGGTGATGTTCAGTAGTGTAGAGGTAGTAACAGCACTACTGGGTGATGTTGTTCAGTAGTGTAGAGGTAGTAGCAGCACTACTGGGTGATGTTGTTCAGTAGTGTAGAGTTAGTAACAGCACTACTGGGTGATGTTGTTCAGTAGTGTAGAGGTAGTAACAGCACTACTGGGTGATGTTGTTCAGTAGTGTAGAGGTAGTAACAGCACTGGGTGATGTTGTTCAGTAGTGTAGAGGTAGTAACAGCACTACTGGGTGATGTTTAGTAGTGTAGAGTAGTAACAGCACTACTGGGTGATGTTCAGTAGTGTAGAGGTAGTAACAGCACTACTGGGTGATGTTGTTCAGTAGTGTAGAGTTAGTAACAGCACTACTGGGTGATGTTGTTCAGTAGTGTAGAGGTAGTAACAGCACTACTGGGTGATGTTCAGTAGTGTAGAGGTAGTAACAGCACTACTGGGTGATGTTGTTCAGTAGTGTAGAGTTAGTAACAGCACTACTGGGTGATGTTCAGTAGTGTAGAGAGTAGAACAGCACTACTGGGTGATGTTGTTCAGTAGTGTAGAGGTAGTAACAGCACTACTGGGTGATGTTGTTCAGTAGTGTAGTAGAAGCAGCACTACTGGGTGATGTTCAGTAGTGTAGAGGTAGTAACAGCACTACTGGGTGATGTTGTTCAGTAGTGTAGAGGTAGTAACAGCACTACTGGGTGATGTTGTTCAGTAGTGTAGAGGTAGTAACAGCACTACTGGGTGATGTTTAGTAGTGTTCAGCACTAGTGATGTTCAGTAGTGTAGAGGTAGTAACAGCACTACTGGGTGATGTTCAGTAGTGTAGAGGTAGTAACAGCACTACTGGGTGATGTGTTCAGTAGTGTAGAGGTAGTAACAGCACTACTGGGTGATGTTGTTCAGTAGTGTAGAGGTAGTAACAGCACTACTGGGTGATGTTTCAGTAGTGTAGAGGTAGTAACAGCACTACTGGGTGATGATGTTCAGTAGTGTAGAGGTAGAAGCAGCACTACTGGGTGATGTTCAGTAGTGTAGAGGTAGTACTGGGTGACAGCACTAATGGGTGATGTTGTTTAGTAGTGTAGAGGTAGAAGCAGCACTACTGGGTGATGTTCAGTAGTGTAGAGGTAGTAACAGCACTAATGGGTGATGTTGTTTAGTAGTGTAGAGGTAGAAGCAGCACTACTGGGTGTTGTTCAGTAGTGTAGAGTTAGAAGCAGCACTACTGGGTGATGTTCAGTAGTGTAGAGGTAGTAACAACACTACTGGGTGATGTTGTTCAGTAGTGTAGAGGTAGTAACAGCACTACTGGGTGTTGTTCAGTAGTGTAGAGGTAGTAACAGCACTAATGGGTGATGTTGTTTAGTAGTGTAGAGGTAGAAGCAGCACTACTGGGTGTTGTTCAGTAGTGTAGAGGTAGAAGCAGCACTACTGGGTGATGTTTAGTAGTGTAGAGGTAGTAACAGCACGACTGGGTGATGTTGTTCAGTAGTGTAGAGGTAGTAGCAGCACTACTGGGTGATGTTGTTCCATAGTGTAGAGGTAGTAACAGCACTACTGGGTGATGTTCAGTAGTGTAGAGGTAGAAGCAGCACTACTGGGTGATGTTCTCAGTAGTGTAGAGGTAGTAACAGCACTACTGGGTGATGTTCAGTAGTGTAGAGGTAGTAACAGCACTACTGGGTGATGTTCAGTAGTGTAGAGGTAGTAACAGCACTACTGGGTGATGTTCAGTAGTGTAGAGGTAGTAACAGCTCTACTGGGTGATGTTGTTCAGTAGTGTAGAGGTAGTAACAGCACTACTGGGTGATGTTTAGTAGTGTAGAGGTAGTAACAGCACTACTGGGTGATGTTGTTCAGTAGTGTAGAGGTAGAAGCAGCACTACTGGGTGATGTTCAGTAGTGTAGAGGTAGAAGCAGCACTACTGGGTGATGTTCAGTAGTGTAGAGGTAGTAACAGCACTACTGGGTGATGTTTAGTAGTGTAGAGGTAGTAACAGCACTACTGGGTGATGTTCAGTAGTGTAGAGGTAGAAGCAGCACTACTGGGTGATGTTCAGTAGTGTAGAGGTAGTAGCAGCACCACTGGGTGATGTTGTTCAGTAGTGTAGAGGTAGCAGCAGCACTACTGGGTGATGTTGTTCAGTAGTGTAGAGGTAGAAGCAGCACTACTGGGTGATGATGTTTAGTAGTGTAGAGGTAGTAGCAGCACTACTGGGTGATGTTCAGTAGTGTAGAGGTAGTAACAGCACTACTGGGTGATGTTGTTCAGTA
>NW_027040188.1:150595-156079 GCF_034236695.1 Oncorhynchus nerka
ACACACACACACACACACACACACACACACACACACACACACACACACACACACACACACACACAGTATGTGTCCACACTGGATCTGACCCAGGTTATAGTTGACATGCAGGTTTGTGGACCTTTCCTCCCCTCAGAGCGTCTTGGTAAAATGGGTTCTGTATTTTCTAATGGAAATATAAAAGCAGGTTTTTGTCCCATATTCTGTTGGATAAATCATAGTGTTATTGGTTAAACATAGTGGTGCCAGCCAGCCATGGAAACTGAATGGAACCTTCTACACACACACACACACACACACACACACACACACACACACACACACACACACACACACACACACACACACACACACACACAGCTCCCTGTTTCCAACTAAAGCTCTCAGGGAAGGAGATGGTAATATGTGATTTGTAGATGTTATGATGTGAAGTATGCAGGCTCACTCATCCAGAGAGACGGTCATTTGGAAATAGAGATGAACTGCTTATTAATATAATGTTTGGTTATTTATAGTAAGATTCTGATATCCTCTGGCGTAGGTTCATGACTGATGCTATTATTCTAGAGAAAGAACGTCACCCCAGATCACATGAATGGTTACTGTTACTCTACTCTCTCTCTCCTCTACTCTCTCTCTCTCCTCTCTTTCTCTCTTCTCTCTCTCTCTCTCTCTCCTCTACTCTCTCTCTCTCTCTCTCTCCTCTACTCTCTCTCTCTCTCTCTCTTTCTCTCTTCTCTCTCTCTCTCTCCTCTACTCTCTCTCTCTCTCTCTCCTCTACTCTCTCTCTCTCTCTCTCCTCTCCTCTCATCTCCTCTCTTCTCTTCTCTTCTCTTCTCTTCTCTTCTCTTCTCTCTCCTCTACTCTCTCTCTCTCTCCTCTACACTCTCTCTCTCTCTCTCCCTCTACACTCTCTCTCTCTCTGCTCTACTCTCTCTCTCTCTCCTCTACTCTCTCTCTCTCCTCCTACTCTCTCTCTCCTCTACTCTCTCTCCCTCTACTCTCTCTCTCCTCTCTCTCTCTCTCTCCTCTCTTTCTCTCTTCTCTCTCTCTCTCTCCTCTACTCTCTCTCCTCTCTCCTCTACTCTCTCTCTCTCTCTCTCCTCTCCTCTCATCTCCTCTCCTCTCTCTCTTCTCTTCTCTTCTCTTCTCTCTCTCTCCTCTCTCTCTCTCTCTCTCTCTCTCTCTCTCTACTCTCTCTCTCTCTCTCCCTCTACTCTCTCTCTCTCCTCTACTCTCTCTCTCTCTCTCCTCTACTCTCTCTCTCTCTCCTCTACTCTCTCTCTCTCTCCTCTCTTTCTCTCCTCTCTCTCTCTCGCCCTCTCTCTCTCGTTCTTCCTCAGCCCATACAGTACTATGTTTCTCTTTCCAATGCTGCATCGTGGCCATTTACTAACTTGGCAGATTGATGCAATATCAACTACTAAGAATTCTATCCGGGAGACTTTTCCAGATGTACTGAATGTGAGTTGTTGGAACTGAAGCTGAAAGACTGATCATCAGCAAAGCTCTGTCTCTACTCTCTACTGGACACACACACACAGACACACACACTAACACCCTGGATGGACCTTTAATCTGTGACGGCCTCTGGGCCCCTGGGGGCCAGAGACAGAGATAGGATCCGTGTGTACATAGGAGCCCGGCGCTCAGCTCACATCCCTGGTACAGAGAGAGGAGAG
This sequence comes from Oncorhynchus nerka, assembly GCF_034236695.1. Lineage (NCBI taxonomy): Eukaryota > Metazoa > Chordata > Actinopteri > Salmoniformes > Salmonidae > Oncorhynchus > Oncorhynchus nerka. The sequence goes on from NW_027040188.1 coordinate 152,278, forward strand.
AACTAAAATCAGATAAATCCCTGAGGAGAGGGAGGGGTGAGAGAGAGAGAGAGAGCGAGAGAGAGAGAAGACGGAGAGATTAAGAGAAAGAAAGAGAGAGAGGAGAGAAACAAAACCATAGAAATCCCTGAGGAGAGGGAAGGTGAGAGAGAGAGAGCGAGAAAGAGAGAAGATTGGTAGATAAAGAGAAAGCAAGAGAGAGGGAAGAGAACTAAAACCGGAGAAATCCCTGAAGAAAGGGAGGGTGAGAGAGAGAGAGAGAGAGAGAGAGAGAGAGAGAGAGAGAGAGACAGAGACAGAGAGACAGAGAGAGAGAGAGAGAGACAGAGAGGCAACATTACGCCGGGTCGTGTCATTCAATTTGCATGACTTCACCATGGCTCAGAAAACAAACAGTGAATGTGGCCAATGTGGCCAGAGAGAGAGAGACACACACAGAGAGAGACAGAGAGAGAGAGACAGAGAGAGAGAGAGAGAGAGGGGGAGACAGAGAGAGAGAGAGAGAGACACACACAGAGAGAGAGAGAGAGAGAGAGACACACACAGAGAGAGACACACACAGAGAGAGAGAGAGAGAGAGAGAGAGAGAGGGAGACACACACAGAGAGAGACACACACAGAGAGAGAGAGAGAGAGAGAGAGAGAGGGAGACACAGAGAGAGAGTCAGATAGAGTGAGAGGCAGAGAGAGATCACTGCGGGGGCTCGGCTTGTTGGAACTTGCCTGTATCCTCACGCATACATATCAGCAGACAGACACATTGGTTTGCCTGGTTAAACCGCCTCTCTGACACAAAGGAGACGTCTGTCCTCACAACCTTCAGGTCCTCCTCTCCTCACCCCATGCAAATTCTGATGAGGGCAACACTTTGCTTTGCATTTCCAAAATTGTCAGCGGGACAGATGGGGTGTGTGTTTCACCTCTCCCTCTTAGCCCAACACACACACACACACACACACACACACATACACACACACACACACACACACACACACACACACACACACACACACACACACACACACACACACACACACACACACACACAGTCTGCATCGACTGACCTTCATGTCTTAAAGTAGTGATGGACTGTCTTTCTCTTTGCTTATTTGAGCTGTTCTTGCCATAATATGGACTTGGTCTTTTACCAAATAAGGCCGTCTTCTGTATACCACCCCTACCTTGTCACAACACAACTGATTGGCTAAAACACATTAACAAGGAAACAAATTCCACTAATTAACTTTTAACAAGGCACAACTGTTTATTGAAATGCATTCCAGGTGACTACCCCATGAAGCTGGGTGAGAGAATGCCAAGAGTGGAACTATCACATTTATATAAGTATTCAGACCCTTTACTCAGTACTTTGTTGAAGCACCTTTGCCAGTGATGACAGCTAACACCGATCTAACATCTCTGGAGAGACCTGGAATTAGCTGTGCAGCGACACTCCCCATCCAACCTGACAGAGCTTGGCACACCTGTATTTGGGGAGTTTCTTCCCTTCTTCTCTGCAGATCCTCTCAAGCTCTGTCATTTTGGATGGGGAGCGTTGCTGCACAGCTATGTTCAGGTCTCTCCAGAGATGTTAGATCGGGTTCAAGTCCGGGCTCTGGCTGGGCCACTCAAAGACATTCAGAGACTTGTCCGGAATCCACTCCGCATTGTCTTGGCCGTGCGCTTAGGGTCTTTGCCTTGTTGGAAGGTGAACGTTCGCCCCAGTCTGAGGTCTGGAGCAGGTTTTCATCAAGGATCTCTCTGATCATCTTTCCCTCGATCCTCACTAGTCTTCCAGTCCCTGCCGCTGAAAAACATCCCCACAGCATGATGCTGCTTCACCATGGGGTTGGTGGATCTCTCTGATCATCTTTCCCTCCATCCTCACTAGTCTCCCAGTCCCTGCCTCTGATAAACATCTCCACAGCATGATGTTGCTTCACCATGGGGTTGGTGGATATCTCTGATCCTCACTAGTCTCCCAGTCCCTGCCTCTGATTAACATCTCAACAGCATGATGCTGCTTCACAGTGGGGTTGGTGGATATCTCTGATCATCTTTCCCTCAATCCTCACTAGTCTTCCAGTCCCTGCCTCTGATAAACATCTCCACAGCATGATGCTGCTTCACCATGGGGTCGGTGCCGGGTTTCCTCCAGACGTGATGTGTGGCAATCAGGACAAAGAGTTCAATCTTGGTTTCATCAGATCAGAGAATCTTGTTTTTTTATGGTCTGAGAGTCTTTAGGTGCCTTTTGGCAAACTCCAAGCTGACTGTCATGTGTCTTTTACTGAGGAGTGCCCTCCGTCTGGCCACTCTACCATAAAGGCCTGATAGGTGGAGTGCTGCAGAGATGGTTGTCCTTCTGGAAGGTTCAACCATCTCCACAGAGAACTCTGGAGCTCTGTCACATTCTCCTCCGATTGCTCAGTTTGGCCGGGCGGCCAGCTCTAGGAAGAGTCTTGGTGGTTCCAAACTTCTTCCATTTAAGAATGATGGAGGTATTTGTGTTCTTGGGGACCTTCAATGTTGCAGAAATGTTTTGGTACCCTTCCCCAGATCTGTGTCTTGACACAATCCTGTCTCGGCGCTCCACGGACAATTCCTTCGACCTCATGGCTTGGTGAACGTCCCTTTTGCTCTGATATGAACTGTCAATTGTGGGACCTTTCCAAATCATGTCCAATCAATTGAATTTACCACAGGTGGACTACAATCAAGTTGTAGAAACATCTCAAGGATGAGTAATGGAAACAGGATGCACCTGAGCTCAATTTAGAGTCTCATACCAAAAGTTCTGAATACTTATGTAAATAAGGTATTTCTGTGTTTTATTTTTAATACATTTGGTAAAATTTCCAAAAAACGATTTTCATTTTGTCATTATAGGGTATTGTGTGTAGAATTCTGAGGGAACAAATTAATTTAATACATTTTAGAATAAGGCTGTAACGTAACAAAATGTGGAAAAAGTCAAGGGGTCTGAATACTTTCTGAATGCACTGTCAATTTATACTGACTCTACACACCCACTGACAAACAAGCTGCTGTTACCCTGTTTATCATATATCCTGATTCATATAGCCTATTCACCTTACCCCCACACAACACTCCAGTATCCCTGCACATTGTAAACATGGTGTTGTACTGACCCTGTATATCATATAGCCTATTCACCTTACCCCCACACAACACTCCAGTATCCCTGCACATTGTAAACATGGTGTTGTACTGACCCTGTATATCATATAGCCTATTCACCTTACCCCCACACAACACTCCAGTATCCCTGCACATTGTAAACATGGTGTTGTACTGACCCTGTATATCATATAGCCTATTCACCTTACCCCACACACAACACCCAGTATCCCTGCACATTGTAAACATGGTGTTGTACTGACCCTGTATATCATATAGCCTATTCACCTTACTCACTCCAGTATCCCTGCACATTGTAAACATGGTGTTGTACTGACCCTGTATATCATATAGCCTATTCACCTTACCCCCACACAACACGCCAGTATCCCTGCACATTGTAAACATGGTGTTGTACTGACCCTGTATATCATATAGCCTATTCACCTTACCCCCACACAACACTCCAGTATCCCTGCACATTGTAAACATGGTGTTGTACTGACCCTGTATATAGTATGTTTACTGACATTGTGCGTTCTTCATATTTCCTATTCTTATTTCTCATGTGCATTGTTGGGTTTTGAGTTTACAAGAAAGACATTTCACTGCACTTGTGCATGTGACATTAAAGCTTGAATCCGGAACCTTGAAGCTTGAA
>NW_027040188.1:156579-183565 GCF_034236695.1 Oncorhynchus nerka
GTACAGTAGACCAGTAGATGTGTTATGTCTACTCTCCACTGCTGTGTTTACAGTCATCCATACCCTTTGACCCCTCTTTCCCTCTGACAACCTCCCTCCCTCAAACTGGGAATTTATTAACACTCCACCACCTGTACGTCTCCCTGTTAGAGGGGAGACTGCCTGAGGAATGTGTGTGTGTGTGTGTGTGTGTGTGTGTGTGTGTCCAGTCTAACCTCTGTATATTTGTGATTCTGTGGTCGATAAGAGGGAGTTCTGGTTAAAGACTAACCAGTGGTTCTGGTGCTGTGGTCTGTCTATCTGTCATACTGAACTATGCTGGGCCAAGCTCCTGGTTATCTCATTGGCTTGGCTGCTGCCTCTCCCTCTCTCTCTCTCTCTCTCTCTCTCTCTCTCTCTCTCCCTCCTTCATTCCGATCAGATGTGCCAGTGGGTTTTTCTCTCCTCTGGAATACTGAAATAGACGGTTTTATTTTATTTGTCAGGGATTTAGTCAGAATTCCCCCTTCCAACCCACAGCTGGCCCTGGAATGTCAATATGGTCTCTCTCAGGTCCTCTGTTCACCTCTTTCCTTCTCTCTCTCTCTCTCTGTTTCTCTTTCTTTCATTTTTGTATTTTCACTCTCTCTCGTCTGTCTCTAATTCTCTTTCTCAGTATCAATCTTTCTTGCTCTGTCTCTCTTTCAATTTCTCCTTCGTTCTGTAGTTATCTGTTTTCTCCTGCTTCCTTCACAGTAGAGATAATAGATAACAGATAGAGATAATAGATAACAGATAGAGATAACAGATAGAGATAATAGAGATAATAGATAACAGATAGAGATAATAGAGATAATAGATAACAGATAGAGACAATAGAGATAATAGATAACAGATAGAGATAATGATAACAGATAGAGATAATAGATAACAGATAGAGATAATAGATAACAAATAGAGATAATAGATAACAAATACAGGTAATAGAGATAATAGATAACAGATAGAGGTAATATAGATAATAGATAACAGATAGAGATAATAGATAACAGATAATAGATAACATATAGAGATAATGGAGATAATAGAGATAATAGATAACAGATAGAGATAATAGAGATTATAGAGACCCGGGAGGAGATAATAATAGATAACAGATAGAGATACTAGAGATAATAGAGATAATAGATAACGATAGAGATAATAGAGATAACATTCCTCACAAGCACTTCCATGTATCTTTCCTGTCAGCTGCCTTTTTATTTCCTCTTCATTTAACCAGGTAGACAAGTTGAGATCAAGTTCATATTTACAACTGCGAAGCAGTGAGACACAAACAACAACACAGAGTTACACATGGAATAAACAAACATACAGTCAATAACACAATAGGAGCCTCCCGGGTGGCGCAGTGGTTAAGGGCGCTGTACTGCAGCGCCAGCTGTGCTTCTCCTGGTGTCACGACTACCGCCAAAGTCAGTCCCTCTCCTTGTAGTAATATAATCAGAATACTTCTCCTGTTGTCACGACTACCGCCGAAGTCGGTCCCTCTCATGTTCCAGTAATATAAATCAGAATCCACTTTTCATCCATTGGTTTGTCACACCTGGTTCCAATCCCATCAACCCCATGTTGTGTATTTAACCCTCTGTTTCCCCTCTTGTCCTGGTCGAGTATAGAAGGTGTTTATAATCTGTTTGTTGTAGAAGGTGTTTATTTTATCCTGTTGTTACGACTTCCAGCCTTCCCAAGTTCTCTCCGTCAAGTCAGCTCCCTCCTTCCAGTTGAAGCCACGGTCGACCATGGTGCTTGCCTACGGAGCTGTGACCTTCTAGCTCATCAGGCCCTGACTCCACTTTTCATTTTCCATTGGGAAGTTTTCAGCCCAGTCAAAACATTGTCTTCCTTCACACCCAGGTTCCAATCCCATCAACCCTGAAACCCCACCTGTTTAAGTGTATTTAACCCTCCCCCTGAAAAGATTTAAGATGCACTCTGTTCCTGGTCGGAGACCAATTTGTAAAGTGCTCTGGATGAAGGCGTCTGCTAAATGACTTATTTCTGTAAATGTTATATGAAGGTGTTTATAGTTATTTCTGTTGTTATATGAAGGTGTTTATAGTTATTTCTGTTGTTGTATGAAGGTGTTTATTGTTATTTCTGTTGTACGACGGGTTTTGAACCCTCTATTTGTTATTTTTGTATACTTTGGTTTTCGGTTTTTTGATGTTTATTAAAACAGCTCCGTTTTTACCAAGTTCATTCTCCTGCGCCTGACTTCCCTGCCACCAACACCTCATTACACCTGGTTCATCCTAGTATCAACAGGTTCATTCTCCTGCGCCTGACTTCCTGTATCCACCAACACCTCATTACACCTGGTTCATCCTAGGGTTCATTCTCCTGTGCCTGACTTCCCTGCCACCAACACCTCATTACACCTGGTTCATCCTAGTATCAACAGGTTCATTCTCCTGTGCCTGACTTCCCTGCCACCAACACCTCATTACACCTGGTTCATCCCTAGCATCAACAGGTTCATTCTCCTGTGCCTGACTTCCTGCTACCAACACCTCATTACACCTGGTTCATCCTAGACAACAGGTTCATTCTCTGTGCCTGACTTCCCTGCCACCAACACCTCATTACACCTGGGTTCATCCTAGTATCAACAGCTCTGTCATTTTTCAGTTCATTCTCCTGCGCCTGACTTCCCTGCTACCAACACCTCATTACACCTGGTTCATCCTAGTATCAACAGCTCTGTTTTTAAATCAAACCAAATCAAATTTTATTTGTCACATACACATGGTTAGCAGATGTTAATGCGAGTGTAGCGAAATGCTTGTGCTTCTAGTTCCGACCGTGCAGTGATAACCAACAAGTAATCTAACTAACAATTCCTAAACTACTACCTCATAGACACTTATGTACATAAAGATATATGAATGAGTGATGGTACAGAGCAGCATAGGCAAGATGCAGTAGATGGTATTGAGTACAGTATATACATATGAGATGAGTATGTAAACAAAGTGGCATAGTTAAAGTGGCTAGTGATACATGTATTACATAAGGATGCAGTAGATGATATAGAGTACAGTATATACGTATACATATGAGATGAATAATGTAGGGTATGTAAACATTATATTAGGTAGCATTGTTTAAAGTGGCTAGTGATATATTTTACATCATTTCCCATCAATTCCCATTATTAAAGTGGCTGGAGTTGAGTCAGTGTGTTGGCAGCAGCCACTCAATGTTAGTGGTGGCTGTTTAACAGTCTGATGGCCTTGAGATAGAAGCTGTTTTTCAGTCCCTCGGTCCCAGCTTTGATGCACCTGTACTGACCTCGCCTTCTGGATGATAGCGGGGGGAACAGGCAGTGGTTCGGGTGGTTGATGTCCTTGATGATCTTTATGGCTTTCCTGTAACATCGGGTGGTGTAGCTGTCCTGGAGGGCAGGTTGTTTGCCCCGGTGATGCGTTGTGCAGACCTCACTACCCTCTGAGAGCCTTACGGTTGTGGGGCGGGCAGTTGCCGTACCAGGCGGTGATACAGCCCGCCAGGATGCTCTTGATTGTACATCTGTAGAAGTTTGTGAGTGCTTTTGGTGACAAGCTGAATTTCTTCAGCCTCCTGAGGCTGTAGAGGCGCTGCTGCGCCTTCTTCACGATGCTGTCTGTGTGAGTGGACCAATTCAGTTTGTCTGTGATGTGTATGCCGAGGAACTTAAAATTTACTACCCTCTCCACGACTGTTCCATCGATGTGGATAGGAGGGTGTTCCCTCTGCTGTTTCCTGAAGTCCACAATCATCTCCTTAGTTTTGTTGACGTTGAGTGTGAGGTTATTTTCCTGACACCACACTCCGAGAGGCCCTCACCTCCTCCCTGTAGGCCGTCTCGTCGTTGTTGGTAATCAAGCCTACCACTGTTGTGTCGTCCGCAAACTTGATGATTGAGTTGGAGCGTGGGTGGCCACGCAGTCGTGGGTGAACAGGAGTACAGGAGAGGGCTCAGAACGCACCCTTGTGGGGCCTCAGTGTTGAGGATCAGCGGGGTGGAGATGTTTTAGTTCATTCTCCTGCGCCTGACTTCCCTGCTACCAACACCTCATTACACCTGGTTCATCCTAGTATCAACAGCTCTTTTATTAAGAAACGAGGAAGTTACACATTTACAGGACAGAGAAAACATTAGAATGAAAGTTGCCCGACGCTACATTTCTCATCAGTCCTTCCTTGTTTTCCTGTGTTGTCTGATGTTCCAGTCCAGGTTAATGTTCTGTAATCATTCAGTTTACTGAGGACTGAACCACTAGTACACTGTACCATTATAAATACCATCTCACACATCAGACAGGCACAGACTACTGTCTTTCATCACACACACACACACACACACACATAGACTACTGTCTTTCATCACACACACACACACACACATAGACTACTGTCTTTCATCACACACACACACAAATACACACACAGACATACACACACACACACACACACACGCACACGCACGCACACACACACGCACACCTGCACACACATATACACGCACGCACACACGCACACACACACACACACACACACACACACACACACACACACATATATACACGCACACAAATACACTCACAGACATACGCAAAGCACACACACACACACACACACACACACACACACACATACATACACACACATACACACACACACACACACCTAGGCCTCTGTAAAACAGCAGTTGGCCAGAACACATTATTGCTCAGGAGGCCAATACTCTGTAAGCTTAGCAGCTATAAACTACAACACAAAACTTTGACCCGTCTGTTTAAAATGATTTCCATCACAGAGCCACAGCCATGTTCTCTGTCTTTCTGTCTCGCTCAGGAACAAAGAGAGCTCTGTTCAAGACCAAGAGTCGTACGTACAGAGAACAGCTTTATAGGTAGAGGGCAGGTCAATGTAAAGGCTGTGTGTGTGTGTGTGTGTGTGTGTGTGTGTGTGCGTGTGTGTATTGTGTGTGCGTGGCGTGCGTGCGTGCGTGCGTGCGTGCGTGCGATGCGTGCGTGCGGATATCACAAAAGAAAGGTGCTTGGGTTAACCTGGAGTTTCTCTCATGAACACAGACATAACCTTGAGTTTCTCTCTATGAACACAGACATAACCTGAGTTTCTCTCTATGAACACAGACATAACCTGGAGTTTCTCTCTATGAACACAGACATAACCTGGAGTTTCTCTCTATGAACACAGACATAACCTGGAGTTTCTCTCTATGAACACAGACATAACCTGGAGTTTTCTTTATGAACACAGACATAACCTGGAGTTTCTCTCTATGAACACAGACATAACCTGGAGTTTCTCTCTATGAACACAGACATAACCTGGAGTTTCTCTCTATGAACACAGACATAACCTGGAGTTTCTCTCTATGAACACAGACATAACCTGAGTTTCTCTCTATGAACACAGACATAACCTGGAGTTTTTCTTTATGAACACAGACATAACCTGGAGTTTCTCTATGAACACAGACACAACCTGGAGTTTCTCTCTATGAACACAGACACAACCTGGAGTTCTCTCTGAACACAGACAACTCTCTCTACAGACATAACCTGGAGTTTCTCTCTATGAACACAGACATAACCTGGAGTTTCTCTCTATGAACACAGACATAACCTGGAGTTTCTCTCTATGAACACAGACATAACCTGGAGTTTCTCTCTGCTGAACACAGACATAACCTGGAGTTTCTCTCTATGAACACAGACATAACCTGGAGTTTCTCTCTATGAACACAGACATAACCTGGAGTTTCTCTCTATGAACACAGACATAACCTGAGTTTCTCTCTATGAACACAGACATAACCTGGGTTTCTCTCTATGAACACAGACATAACCTGGAGTTTCTCTCTATGAACACAGACATAACCTGGAGTTTCTCTCTATGAACACAGACATAACCTGGAGTTTCTCTCTATGAACACAGACACAACCTGGAGTTTCTCTCTATGAACACAGACATAACCTGGACTTGGTCAAATATACCAGAGGCAATAATGAGTTCCAGACCTAAAGTATTTCTGACATTGAATGACGGTTACCCAAATAGCATATCAACACCTCAGGAGTGAGTTTGAATCATTCTCCACCTACACACACACACACACACACACACACACACACACACACACACACACACACACACTTGCACAGCCTGACCCAACAACTTTATCATTCCTACAACAATTTATGATCCAGAACTAACCCCTCTCTCTCCTCCTCCTCCCCTCTGGCTCGCTCTCTCTCCTCTTCCTCCTCCCCCCTCTGGTTCGCTCTCTCTCTCTCCTCCTCCTCCTCCCCTCTGGTTCACTCTCTCTCTCCTCCTCCTCCTCCCCCTCTGGTTCGCTCTCTCTCTCTCCTCCTCCTCCTCCCCTCTGGTTCGCTCTCTCTCTCTCCTCCTCCTCCTCCCCTCTGGTTCGCTCTCTCTCTCCTCCTCCTCCTCCTCCTCTGGTTCGCTCTCTCTCTCCATCCCTTGTTCCAATTCAAATGAGTCATATAATATGTTCAACAGCCACAGAATCATTATCATAAATTCTTCCTTTTAGAGAAGAACTGAATCACGCGTTAGAAACGATCCATTCTAGCCTGTACTCAACAAAGAGTGGGTGGGTGCAGTGCTTCATCAAACCCTGACCATCAGACAGATCAGCTAGGACCCCGACCTTCAGACGGAGCAGCTAGAACTCCTGACCTTCAGACAGAGGAGCTAGAACCCTGACCTTCAGATGGAGCAGCTAGAACCCTGACCTTCAGACAGACCCGCTAGAACCCTGACCTTCAGACAGACCCGCTAGAACCATGACCTTCAGACAGACCCGCTAGAAGCCTGACCTTCAGACAGAGCAGCTAGAAGCCTGACCTTCAGACAGACCCGCTAGAACCATGACCTTCAGAAAGAACAGCTAGATGCCTGACCTTCGGACAGACCAGCTAGAAGCCTGACCTTCAGACAGAGCAGCTAGAACCCTGTCCTTCAGACAGACCCACTAGAACCATGACCTTCAGACAGAGCAGCTAGAACCCTGTCCTTCAGACAGACCCACTAGAACCATGACCTTCAGACAGAGCAGCTAGAAGCTTGACCTTCAGACAGGCCCCGCTAGAACCCTGACCTTCAGACAGACCCACTAGTACCATGACCTTCAGACAGACCCGCTAGAACCCTGACCTTCAGACAGAGCAGCTAGAAGCCTGACCTTCAGAAAGACCCGCTAGAACCCTGACCTTCAGACAGAGCCGCTAGAACCCTGACCTTCAGACAGAGCAGCTAGAACCTTGACCTTCAGACAGACCTGCTAGAACCATGACCTTCAGACAGACCCGCTAGAAGCCTGACCTTCAGACAGAGCAGCTAGAAGCCTGACCTCCAGACAGAGCAGCTAGAAGCCTGACCTTTTGACAGAGCAGCTAGAAGCCTGACCTTCAGACAGACCCGCTAGAACCCTGACCTTCAGACAGAGCAGCTAGAACCCTGACCTTCAAAGAGAGCAGCTAGAAGCCTGACCTTCAGAAAGACCCGCTAGAACCCTGATCTTCAGACAGAGCAGCTAGAAGCCTGACCTTCAGACAGAGCAGCTAGAAGCCTGTTGTCAACATAACAGAGCCCTGAAGAGTGAATAATACATGTATAATCATATAATCATATCTGATGTAATATACATGGGGTTGAAAACCTTAGAAGGAATCATCTGTCAACAGCACACAGCACTCTGTGAGTCATACCTGCTGAGTGAGAGAGGAATGAGAGAGATACAGAGAGAGAGAGAGAGAGACAGAGAGAGAGAGAGAGAGAGAGAGAGAGAGAGAGAGAGAGATGGAGATGGAGAGAGAGAGAAGAGGCACTACTGGGTGATGTTCAGTAGTGTAGAGGTAGTAACAGCACTACTGGGTGATGTTGTTCAGTAGTGTAGAGGTAGTAACAGCACTACTGGGTGATGTTCAGTAGTGTATAGGTAGTAACAGCACTACTGGGTGATGTTCAGTAGTGTAGAGGTAGTAACAGCACTACTGGGTGATGTTCAGTAGTGTAGAGGTAGTAACAGCACTACTGGGTGATGTTGTTCAGTAGTGTAGAGGTAGTAGCAGCACTACTGGGTGGTGTTCAGTAGTGTAGAGGTAGTAACAGCACTACTGGGTGATGTTGTTCAGTAGTGTAGAGGTAGTAACAGCACTACTGGGTGTTGTTCAGTAGTGAAGAGGTAGTAACAGCACTACTGGGTGATGTTGTTCAGTAGTGTAGAGGTAGTAGCAGCACTACTGGGTGATGTTGTTCAGTAGTGTAGAGGTAGTAACAGCACTACTGGGTGATGTTCAGTAGTGTAGAGGTAGTAACAGCACTACTGGGTGATGTTGTTCAGTAGTGTAGAGGTAGTAACAGCACTACTGGGTGATGTTCAGTAGTGTAGAGGTAGTAACAGCACTACTGGGTGATGTTGTTCAGTAGTGTAGAGGTAGTAACAGCACTACTGGTGATGCTGTTCAGTAGTGTAGAGGTAGTAACAGCACTACATTTACAGCAGTGAAGAGGTATCCAGAGCACTACTGGGTGATGTTGTTCAGTAGTGTAGAGGTAGTAGCAGCACTACTGGGATGATGTTCAGCAGTGTAGAGGTAGTAACAGCACTACTGGGTGTTGTTCAGTAGTGTAGAGGTAGTAACAGCACTACTGGGTGATGTTGTTCAGTAGTGTAGAGGTAGTAACAGCACTACTGGGTGATGTTTAGTAGTGTAGAGGTAGAAGCAGCACTACTGGGTGATGTCAGAGTGTAGAGGTAGTAACAGCACTACTGGGTGATGTTGTTCAGTAGTGTAGAGGTAGTAACAGCACTACTGGGTGATGATGTTCAGTAGTGTAGAGTAGTAACAGCACTACTGGGTGGTGTTGTAACAGCACTACTGGGTGATGTTCAGTAGTGTAGAGGTAGTAACAGCACTACTGGGTGATGTTCAGTAGTGTAGAGGTAGAAGCAGCACTACTGGGTGATGTTCAGTAGTGTAGAGGGTAGTAACAGCACTACTGGGTGATGTTGTTCAGTAGTGTAGAGGTAGTAACAGCACTACTGGGTGATGTTCAGTAGTGTAGAGGTAGTAACAGCACTAATGGGTGATGTTGTTTAGTAGTGTAGAGGTAGAAGCAGCACTACTGGGTGTTGTTCAGTAGTGTAGAGGTAGTAGCAGCACTACTGGGTGATGTTCAGTAGTGTAGAGGTAGTAACAACACTACTGGGTGATGTTGTTTAGTAGTGTAGAGGTAGTAACAGCACTACTGGGTGATGTTGTTTAGTAGTGTAGAGGTAGAAGCAGCACTACTGGGTGATGTTCAGTAGTGTAGAGGTAGTAACAGCACTACTGGGTGATGTTGTTGTTCAGTAGTGTAGAGGTAGTAACAGCACTACTGGGTGATGTTCAGTAGTGTAGAGTTAGAAGCAGCACTAATGGGTGATGTTTAGTAGTGTAGAGTAGTAGTAACAGCACTACTGGGTGTTGTTCAGTAGTGTAGAGGTAGTAACAGCACTACTGGGTGATGTTCAGTAGTGTAGAGGTAGTAACAGCACTACTGGGTGATGTTGTTCAGTAGTGTAGAGGTAGAAGCAGCACTACTGGGTGATGTTGTACAGTAGTGTAGAGGTAGAAGCAGCACTACTGGGTGATGATGTTCCAGTAGTGTAGAGGTAGTAACAGCACTACTGGGTGATGTTCAGTAGTGTAGAGGTAGAAGCACTACTGGGTGATGTTGTTCAGTAGTGTAGAGGTAGTAAAGCAGCACTACTGGGTGATGTTCAGTAGTGTAGAGTGCAGAAGCAGCACTACTGGGTGATGCCTGTTCAGTAGTGTAGAGGTAGTAACAGCACTACTGGGTGATGATGTTCAGTAGTGTAGAGGTAGTAACAGCACTACTGGGATGATGTTCAGTAGTGTAGAGGTAGTAGCACACTACTGGGTGATGTTCAGTAGTGTAGAGGTAGTAACAGCACTACTGGGTGATGTTCAGTAGTGTAGAGGTAGTAAAAGCACTACTGGGTGATGTTCAGTAGTGTAGAGGTAGAAGCAGCACTACTGGGTGATGTTGTTCAGTAGTGTTCAGAGTGTAGAAGCAGCACTACTGGGTGATGTTGTTCAGTGTAGAGTGTAAGCAGCACTACTGGGTGATGTTTCAGTAGTGTAGAGGTAGTAACAGCACTACTGGGTGATGTTCAGTAGTGTAGAGTAGTAACAGCACTACTGGGTGATGTGTAGAGTGTAGAGGTAAAAAGCACTACTGGGTGATGTTCAGTAGTGTAGAGGTAGTAGCACTACTGGGTGATGTTGTTCAGTAGTGTAGAGGTAGTAACAGCACTACTGGGTGATGTTGTTCAGTAGTGTGTTCAGTAGTGTAGAGGTAGTAACAGCACTACTGGGTGATGTTGTTCAGTAGTGTAGAGTAGTAACAGCACTACTGGGTGATGTTGTTCAGTAGTGTAGAGGTAGTAACAGCACTACTGGGTGATGTTGTTCAGTAGTGTAGAGGTAGAAGCAGCACTACTGGGTGATGTTCAGTAGTGTAGAGTAGAAGCAGCACTACTGGGTGATGTTCAGTAGTGTAGAGGTAGTAACAGCACGACTGGGTGATGTTTAGTAGTGTAGAGGTAGTAAGCAGCACTGGGTGATGTTGTTAGTGTAGAGGTAGTAACAGCACTACTGGGTGATGTTGTTCAGTAGTGTAGAGGTAGTAACAGCACTACTGGGTGATGTTGTTCAGTAGTGTAGAGTTAGTAACAGCACTACTGGGTGATGTTGTTCAGTAGTGTAGAGGTAGTAACAGCACTACTGGGTGATGAGTTCAGTAGTGTAGAGTAGAAGTACTGGGTGATGTTCAGTAGTGTAGAGGTAGTAACAGCACTACTGGGTGATGATGTTTAGTAGTGTAGAGGTAGAAGCAGCACTACTGGGTGATGTTCAGTAGTGTAGAGGTAGTAACAGCACTAATGGGTGATGTTGTTTAGTAGTGTAGAGGTAGAAGCAGCACTACTGGGTGATGTTCAGTAGTGTAGAGTTAGAAAGCAGCACTACTGGGTGATGTTCAGTAGTGTAGAGGTAGTAACAGCACTACTGGGTGATGTTGTTCAGTAGTGTAGAGGTAGTAACAGCACTACTGGGTGATTGTTCAGTAGTGTAGAGTAGTAACAGCACTACTGGGTGATGTTGTTTAGTAGTGTAGAGGTAGAAGCAGCACTACTGGGTGATGTTCAGTAGTGTAGAGTAGAAGCAGCACTACTGGGTGATGTTTAGTAGTGTAGAGGTAGTAACAGCACTACTGGGTGATGTTGTTTAGTAGTGTAGAGGTAGTAAGCAGCACTACTGGGTGATGTTGTTCAGTGTAGAGTAGTACTGGGTGAGAGTAGTGTAGACAGCAGCACTACTGGGTGATGTTGTTTAGTAGTGTAGAGGTAGTAACAGCACTACTGGGTGATGTTCAGTAGTGTAGAGGTAGTAGCAGCACTACTGGGTGATGTTGCTCAGTAGTGTAGAGGCAGTAACAGCACTACTGGGTGATGTTCAGTAGTGTAGAGGTAGTAACAGCACTACTGGGTGATGTTGTTCAGTAGTGTAGAGGTAGTAACAGCACTACTGTGATGTTTAGTAGTGTAGAGGTAGTAACAGCACTACTGGGTGATGTTGTTCAGTAGTGTAGAGTAGAAGCAGCACTACTGGGTGATGTTCAGTAGTGTAGAGGTAGCACAGCACTACTGGGTGATGTTCAGTAGTGTAGAGTAGTAACAGCACTACTGGGTGATGTTCAGTAGTGTAGAGGTAGTAACAGCACTACTGGGTGATGTTCAGTAGTGTAGAGGTAGTAACAGCACTACTGGGTGATGTTCAGTAGTGTAGAGGTAGTAACAGCACTACTGGGTGATGTTGTTCAGTAGTGTAGAGGTAGTAACAGCACTACTGGGTGATGTTTAGTAGTGTAGAGGTAGTAACAGCACTACTGGGTGATGTGTTCAGTAGTGTAGAGGTAGAAGCAGCACTACTGGGTGATGATGTTTAGTAGTGATGTTCAGTAGTGTAGTAGTAACAGCACTACTGGGTGATGTTTAGTAGTGTAGAGGTAGTAACAGCACTACTGGGTGATGTTTCAGTAGTGTAGAGGTAGAAGCACTACTGGGTGATGTTCAGTAGTGTAGAGGTAGTAGCAGCACTACTGGGTGATGTTGTTCAGTAGTGTTAGTAACAGTAGTGTAGAGTGTAGAGGTAGTAGCAGCACTACTGGGTGATGTTGTTCAGTAGTGTAGAGGTAGTAAACAGCACTACTGGGTGATGTTGTTCCAGTTGTTCAGTACTGGGTGATGTTCAGTGTGTAGAGGTAGTAGCAGCACTACTGGGTGATGTGTTCAGTAGTGTAGAGGTTCAGCACTACTGGGTGATGTTCAGTAGTGTAGAGGTAGAAGCAGCACTACTGGGTGATGCTGTTCAGTAGTGTAGAGGTAGTAACAGCACTACTGGGTGATGTTGTAGTGTAGAGGTAGTAACAGCACTACTGGGTGATGTTGTTCAGTAGTGTAGAGGTAGTAACAGCACTACTGGGTGATGTTCAGCACTAGTGATAGAGTGTAGAGGTAGTAACAGCACTACTGGGTGATGTTCAGTAGTGTAGAGGTAGAAGCAGCACTACTGGGTGTTGTTCAGTAGTGTAGAGGTAGTAACAGCACTAATGGGTGATGTTGTTCAGTAGTGTAGAGGTAGTAACAGCACTACTGGGTGATGTTCAGTAGTGTAGAGGTAGGAAGCAGCACTACTGGGTGATGTTCAGTAGTGTAGAGGTAGTAACAGCACTACTGGGTGATGTTGTTCAGTAGTGTAGAGGTAGTAACAGCACTACTGGGTGATGTTGTTCCATAGTGTAGAGTTAGTAACAGCACGAGGGTGATGTAGTAGTGTAGAGTGCAGTAACAGCACTACTGGGTGATGTTGTTCAGTAGTGTAGAGGTAGTAACAGCACTACTGGGTGATGTTTCAGTAGTGTAGAGGTAGTAACAGTAGAGTGTAGAGGTAGTAACAGCACTACTGGGTGATGTTCAGTAGTGTAGAGGTAGTAACAGCACTACTGGGTGATGTTCAGTAGTGTAGAGGTAGTAACAGCACTACTGGGTGATGTTGTTCAGTAGTGTAGAGGTAGTAACAGCACTACTGGGTGATGTTCAGTAGTGTAGAGGTAGAACAGCACTACTGGGTGATGTTGTTCAGTAGTGTAGAGGTAGTAACAGCACTACTGGGTGATGTTGTTCAGTAGTGTAGAGGTAGTAACAGCACTACTGGGTGATGTTCATTTCAGTAGTGTGTTGTTGGAGTGTAGAGGTAACAGCACTACTGGGTGATGTTCAGTAGTGTAGAGGTAGTAGAAGCAGCACTACTGGGTGATGTTCAGTAGTGTAGAGGTAGTAACAGCACTACTGGGTGATGTTGTTCAGTAGTGTAGAGGTAGTAGCAGCACCACTGGGTGATGTGTAGAGGTAGTAACAGCACTGTTTACTGGGTGATGTCCAGTAGTGTAGAGGCAGTAACAGCACTACTGTGTAGAGTGTAGAGGTAGAAGCAGCACTACTGGGTGATGTTTAGTAGTGTAGAGGTAGTAACAGCACTACTGGGTGATGTTCAGTAGTGTAGAGGTAGTAACAGCACTACTGGGTGATGTTGTTCAGTAGTGTAGAGGTAGTAACAGCACTACTGGGTGATGTGTTCAGTAGTGTAGAGGTAGTAACAGCACTACTGGGTGATGTTGTTCAGTAGTGTAGAGGTAGTAACAGCACTACTGGGTGATGATGTTCAGTAGTGTAGAGGTAGAAGCAGCACTACTGGGTGATGTTCAGTAGTGTAGAGGTAGTAACAGCACTAATGGGTGATGTTGTTTAGTAGTGTAGAGGTAGAAGCAGCACTACTGGGTGATGTTCAGTAGTGTAGAGGTAGTAGTGTAGAGTGTAGTAAACAGCACTACTGGGTGTTGTTCAGTAGTGTAGAGGTAGAAGCAGCACTACTGGGTGATGTTCAGTAGTGTAGAGTAGTAACAGCACTACTGGGTGATGTTGTTCAGTAGTGTAGAGTAGTAACAGCACTACTGGGTGATGTTGTTCAGTAGTGTAGAGGTAGTAACAGCACTACTGGGTGATGTTTATAGTGTAGAGTAGAAGCAGCACTACTGGGTGATGTTCATTAGTGTAGAGGTAAACAGCACTACTGGGTGATGTTGTTCAGTAGTGTAGAGGTAGTAACAGCACTACTGGGTGATGTTGTTCAGTAGTGTAGAGGTAGTAACAGCACTACTGGGTGATGCTGTTCAGTAGTGTAGAGGTAGTAACAGCACTACTGGGTGATGTTGTTCAGTAGTGTAGAGGTAGTAACAGCACTACTGGGTGATGTTTTCAGTATGTAGAGGTAGCAGCACTACTGGGTGATGTTTAGTAGTGTGATGTTGGTTCAGTAGTGTAGAAGCAGCACTACTGGGTGATGTTCAGTAGTGTAGAGGTAGTAACAGCACTACTGGGTGATGTTCAGTAGTGTAGAGGTAGTAACAGCACTACTGGGTGATGTTGTTCAGTAGTGTAGAGGTAGTAACAGCACTACTGGGTGATGTTCAGTAGTGTAGAGGTAGTAACAGCACTACTGGGTGATGTTCAGTAGTGTAGAGGTAGTGTTTGTTCAGTAGTGTAGAGGTAGTAACAGCACTACTGGGTGATGTTAGTTCAGTAGTGTAGAGGTAGCAAGCAGCACTACTGGGTGATGTTCTCAGTAGTGTAAGAGTGATGTGATGTTGTTCAGCAGTGTAGAGGAAGAGGCAGCACTACTGGGTGATGTTGTTCAGTGTAGAGGTAGTAACAGCACTACTGGGTGGAGAGGTTCAGTAACAGCACTACTGGGATGTTGTTCAGTAGTGTAGAGGTAGTAGCAGCACCACTGCTGGGTGATGCCATTCAGTAGTGTAGAGGTAGTAGCAGCACCACTGGGTGATGTTGTTCAGTAGTGTAGAGGTAGTAACAGCACTACTGGGTGTTGTTCAGCAGTGTAGAGGCAGTAACAGCACTGCTGGGTGATGTTGTTCAGTAGTGCAGAGGCTGAAGCAGCACTACTGGGTGATGTCAGCAGTGTAGAGGTAGAAGCAGCACTACTGGGTGATGTTCTGGTAGTGTAGAGTTAGTAACAGTACCACTGGGTGATGTTGTTCAGTAGTGTAGAGGTAGTAGCAGCACTACTGGGTGATGTTGTTCCATAGTGTAGAGTTAGTAACAACACTACTGGGTGATGTTCAGTAGTGTAGAGGTAGAAGCAGCACTACTGGGTGATGTTGTTCAGTAGTGTAGAGGTAGTAACAACACTACTGGGTGATGTTGTTCAGTAGTGTAAGTGAGTAACAGCACTACTGGGTGATGTTTAGTGTAGAGGTAGTAACAGCACTACTGGGTGATGTCTGTTGTAGAGGTAGTAACAGCACTACTGGGTGATGTTTAGTAGTGTAGAGGTAAACAGCACTACTGGGTGATGTTGTTCAGTAGTGTAGAGGTAGTAGCAGCACTACTGGGGTGATGTTGTTTAAGAAAGTGGAGGCAGCAGCAGCACTACTGGGTGATGTTCAGTAGTGTAGAGTGTAGTAACAGCACTGCTGGGTGATGTTCAGTAGTGTAGAGTTAGTAACAGCACTACTGGGTGATGGTGTTCAGCAGTGTAGAGGTGTAACAGCACTACTGGGTGATGTTGTTCAGTGTTCCATAGTGTAGAGTTAGTAACAGCACTACTGGGTGATGTTCAGTAGTGTAGAGTTAGAAGCAGCACTACTGGGTGATGCTGTTCAGTAGTGTAGAGGTAGAAGCAGCACTACTGGGTGATGTTCAGTGAGAGCAGTGTAGATAACAGCACTACTGGAGTGATGTTTCAGTAGTGTAGAGGTAGTAACAGCACTACTGGGTGTGTTGTTCAGTAGTGTAGAGGTAGTAGCAGCACTACTGGGTGATGTTCAGTAGTGTAGAGGTAGGCCAGCACTACTGGGATGTTCTCAGCACTACTGGGTGATAGAGTAGTAACAGCACTACTGGGTGATGTTGTTCAGTAGTGTAGAGGTAGTAACAGCACTACTGGGTGATGTTGTTTAGTAGTGTAGAGGTTAGCTACTGGGTGTTGTTCAGTAGTGTAGATGAAGCAGCACTACTGGGTGATGTTGTTCAGTAGTGTAGAGGTAGTAACAGCACTACTGGGTGATGTTGTTCAGTAGTGTAGGAGTTAGTAGCAGCACTTACTGGGTGATGTTGTTCAGTAGTGTAGAGGTAGAACAGCACTACTGGGTGATGTTTAGTGATGTTCAGCACCCTATGGGTGATGCTGTTCAGTAGTGTAGAGGTAGTAACAGCACTACTGGGTGATGTTTAGTAGTGTAGAGGTAGTAACAGCACTACTGGGTGATGTTTAGTAGTGTAGAGGTGGTGGCTGCACTACTGGGTGATGTTGTTCAGTAGTGTAGAGAGGTAGTAACAGCACTACTGGGTGATGTTCAGTAGTGTGGAGGTGAAGCAGCACTAATGGGTGATGTTTAGTTTAGTGTAGTGTAGAGTGACCAGCACTACTGGGTGTTGTTCAGTAGTGTAGAGGTAGAAGCAGCACTACTGGGTGATGTTTAGTAGTGGAGGTAGTAACAGCACGACTGGGTGATGTTTAGTAGTGTAGAGGTAGAAGCAGCACTACTGGGTGATGTTGTTCCATAGTGTAGAGTAGTAACAGCACTACTGGGTGATTGTTCAGTAGTGTAGAGGTAGAAGCAGCACTACTGGGTGATGTTCTCAGTAGTGTGAGGTATTAACAGCAATTACTGATGTCAGTGTAGAGTAGTAGTAACAGCACTACTGGGTGATGTTGTTCCGTAGTGTAGAGGTAGTAATCAGACTACTGGGTGGTGTTGTTCAGTAGTGTAGAAGTAACACTTTCTGGGTGATGATGTTCAGTAGTGTAGAGGTAAGCAGCACTACTGGGTGATGTTCAGTAGTGTAGAGGTAGTAACAGCACTACTGGGTGATGTTGTTCAGTAGTGTAGAGGTAGAAGCAGCACTACTGGGTGATGTTCAGTAGTGTAGAGGTAGCTAGCACTAATGGGTGATGTTAGAGGTAACAGCACTAGTGTAGAGTAGTGTAGAAACAGCACTACTGGGTGATGTTCAGTAGTGTAGAGGTTAGAAGCAGCACTACTGGGTGATGTTCAGTAGTGTAGAGGTAGTAACAGCACCACTGGGTGATGTTGTTCAGTAGTGTAGAGAGGTAGCACAGCACTACTGGGTGATGTTGTTCAGTAGTGTAGAGGCAGAAGCAGCACTACTGTGATGATGTTTAGTAGTGTAGAGGTAGTAGCATAACTACTGGGTGATGTTTAGTAGTGTAGATAGTAGTAACAGCACTACTGGTGATGTTGTTCAGTAGTGTAGAGTGGTAGTAACAGCACTACTGGGTGATGTCTAGTAGTGTAGAGTAGTAGAAGAACATACTGGGTGATGTTCTTCAGTATGTAGAGTAGTAACAGTAATCACTGGGTGATGTTGTCTCAGTAGTGTAGAGGTAGTAGCAGCACTGCTTACAGATGTTCCAGTATGTAGAGGTAGTAACAGGCACTACTGGGTGATGTTCAGTGGTGTAGAGTAGAACAGCACTACTGGGTGATGTTCTCAGTAGTGTAGAGGTAGTAACAGCACTCTGGGTAATGTTCAGTAGAGGTAGTAACAGCACTTTCACTGGGTGATGTTTAGTAGTGTAGAGGTAGTAACAGCACTACTGGGTGATGTTCAGTAGTGTAGAGGTAGTAGCAGCTCTACTGGGTGATGTTGTTCAGTAGTGTAGAGGTAGTAGCACTACTGGGTGATGTTAGTAGTGTAGAGGTAGAAGCAGCACTACTGGGTGATGTTCAGTAGTGTAGAGGTAGGCAGCACTACTGGGTGATGTTCAGTAGTGTAGAGGAGTAACAGCACTACTGGGTGATGTTGTTCAGTAGTGTAGAGGTAGTAAAAGCACTACTGGGTGATGTTAATTCAGTAGTGTAGAGGTAGAAGCAGCACTACTGGGTGATGATGTTTAGTAGTGTAGAGTTAGTAACAGCACGACTGGGTGATGTTGTTGTAGTGTAGGAGGGTGTTGTTCAGCAGCACTAATGGGTGATGTTGTTTCAGTAGTGTAGAGGTAGGTAGCAGCACTACTGGGTGATGTTCAAGAGTAGAAGCAGCACTGCTGGGTGATGTTCTCAGTAGTGTAGAGTTAGTAACAGCACGACTGGGTGATGTTGTTCAGTAGTGTAGAGGTAGTAGCAGCACTACTGGGTGATGTTGTTCCATAGGGTGAGTTAGTAGTGTAGAGTATACCCACTGGTGATGTTGTTCAGTAGTGTAGAGTTAGGGCACTACTGGGTGATGTTGTTCAGTAGTGTAGAGTTAGTAACAGCACTACTGGGTGATGTTGTTCAGTAGTGTAGAGGTAGTAACAGCACTTACTGGGTGATGTTCAGTAGTGTAGAGGAAGTAACAGCACTACTGGGTGTTGTTTAGTAGTGTAGAGGTAGTAACAGCACTACTGGTGATGTTTAGTAGTGTAGAGGTAGTAACAGCACTACTGGGTGATGTTCAGTAGTGTAGAGGGGTAGTAACAGCACTAGGTGATGTTGTTCAGTAGTGTAGAGGTAGCAGCACTACTGGGTGATGTTTAGTAGTGTAGAGGTAGTAACAGCACTACTGGGTGATGTTGTTCAGTAGTGTAGAGAGTAACAGCACTACTGGGTGATGTTTAGAAGATAGCAGCACTACTGGGTGATGTTGTTCAGTAGTGTAGAGGTAGTAACAGCACTACTGGGTGATGTTCAGTAGTGTAGAGGTAGAAGCAGCACTACTGGGTGATGTTTAGTAGTGTAGAGGTAGCAACAGCACTACTGGGTGATGTCTAGTAGTGTAGAGGTAGAACAGCACTACTGTGATGTCTAAGTGAGAGTCAGCACTACTGGGTGATGTCTCAGTAGTGTAGGTAGTAGCAGCACCACTGGGTGATGTTGTTCAGTAGTGTAGAGGTAGTAACAGCACTACTGGGTGTTGTTCAGTAGTGTAGAGGTAGTAACAGCACTGCTGGGTGATGTTGTTCAGTAGTGTAGAGGTAGTAACAGCACTGCTGGAATTGTTGTTCAGTAGTGTAGAGTGTGTAGCACTACTGGGTGATGATGTTCAGTAGTGTAGAGGTAGAAGCAGCACTGCTAGGTGATGTTCAGTAGTGTAGAGGTAAGGCACTAGCACTAATGGGTGATGCTGTTTAGTAGTGCGTGAGAGGTAGTAGCAGCACTACTGGGTGGTTGTTCAGTAGTGTAGAGGTAGTAACAGCACTAATGGTGATGTTGTTTTAGTAGTGTGAAGTAGAGCTTAGCACTACTGGGGTGATTGTTCAAGTAGTGTAGAGGTTAGAAGCAGCACTACTGGGTGATGCTTCAGTAGTGTAAATTAGTAACAGCACTACTGGGTGATGTTCAGTAGTGTAGAGTGGTAACAGCACTACTGGGTGATGTTCATCAGAGGTAGTGATAGCAACTGCTGGGTGATGTTCTTTAGTAGGTAGTAACAGCACTACTGGGTGATGTTTAGTAGTGTAGATATAGTAACAGCACTACTGGGTGATGTTCAGTAGTGTAGAGGTAGTAGCAGCACCACTGGGTGATGTTGTTCAGTAGTGTAGAGGCAGCAGCAGCACTACTGGGTGATGTTGTACAGCAGTGGTAGAGAGGAAGCAGCACTACTGGGATGATGTCAGTAGTTTAGTAGCAGCACTACTGGGTGATGTTCAGTAGCAGAGGTAGCAGCACTCACTACTGGATGTTGTTCAGTAGTGTAGAGTGTAGTAACAGCACACGATGTTCAGTAGTGTAGAGGTAGTAGCAGCACTACTGCGATGGGTGATGTTGTTCAGTAGTGTAGAGGTAGTAGTACAGCACTACTGGGTGATGTGTAGAGGTAGTAACAGCACTAGGGTGATGTAGAGTGTAGAGGTAGTAACAGCACTATTGGGTGTTGTTCAGTAGTGTAGAGGTAGTAACAGCACTAATGGGTGATGTTGTTCAGTAGTGTAGAGTAGTAGCAGCACTACTGGGATGTTGTTCCATAGTGTAGAGTTAGTAACAGCACGACCAAGTGATGTTGTTCAGCAGTGTAGAGTTAGTAACAGCACCACTGGGTGATGTTGTTCAGTAGTGTGGAGTTAGTAACAGCACGACTGGGTGATGTTGTTCAGTAGTGTAGAGGTAGTAACAGCACTACTGGGTGATGTCTAGTAGTGTAGAGGTAGTAACAGCACTACTGGGATGTTTAGTAGTGTAGAGGTAGTAACAGCACTACTGGGTGATGTTTAGTAGTGTAGAGGTAGTAACAGCACTACTGGGTATGTCTGTAGTGTAGAGGTAGTAACAGCACTACTAAGTGATGTTGTTCAGTAGTGTAGAGGTAGTAGCAGCACTACTGGGTGATGTTTAGTAGTGTAGGAGGAGTAACAGCACTACTGGCATAGTGTAGAGGTAGTAACAGCACTACTGGGTGATGTTGTTCAGTTCAGCACTACTGGGTGATGTTTAGTAGTGTAGAGGTGAAGCAGCACTACTGGGTGATGGTGTTCAGTAGTGTAGAGGTAGTAACAGCACTACTGGGTGATGTTTAGTGTAGAGGAGAAGCAGCACTACTGGGTGATGTTCAGTAGTGTAGAGGAAAACAGCACTACTGGTGATGTTGTTCAGTAGTGTAGAGGTAGTAACAGCACTACTGGGTGATGTTGTTCAGTAGTGTAGAGGTAGTGTAACAGCACTACTGGTGATGATGTTTAGTAGTGTAGAGGTAGAGAAGCAGCACTATCATGATGATGTTGTTCAGTAGTGTAGAGGTAGAAGCAGCACTACTGGGTGATGTTTAGTAGTGTAGAGGTAGAACAGCAATACTGGGTGATGTTTAGTAGTGTAGAGGTGAGTAGCTGTTGACTACTGGGTGATGTTCAGTAGTGTAGAGGTAGTAACAGCAATACTGGGTGATGTGTTAGTAGTGTAGAGTGTAGCAAACAGCACCACTGGGTGATGTCAGCAGTGTAGAGGCAGTAACAGCACCACTGGGTGATGTTGTTCAGTATGTAGAGTGTAGTAACAGCACTACTGGGTGATGTTGTTCAGTAGTGTAGAGGTAGTAACAGCACTACTGGGTGATGATGTTCAGTAGTGTAGAGTAGTAAGCAGCACTACTAGTGGTGTTGTTCAGTAGTGTAGAGGTAGTAACAGCACTAATGGGTGATGATGTTTAGTAGTGTAGAGGTATAGCTGTTAACTACCAAGTGATGTTCAGTAGTGTAGAGGCAGTAAAGCACTAATGGGTGATGCTGTTTTTAGTAGTGTAGATGTGAGAAAGCACCACTGCTGATTTAGTAGTGTAGAGGCAGGTAATGCTACTAATGGGTGATGTTGTTTAGTAGTGTAGAGTGAAGCAGCACTACTGGGTGTTGTTCAGTAGTGTAGAGTTGAAGCAGCACTACTGGGTGATGTTCAGTAGTGTAGAGGTAGCAACAACACTACTGGGTGATGTTGTTCAGTAGTGTAGAGGTAGTAACAGCACTACTGGGTGTTGTTCAGTAGTGTAGAGGTAGTAACAGCACTAATGGGTGATGTTGTTTAGTAGTGTAGAGGGTAGAAGCAGCACTACTGGGTGTTGTTCAGTAGTGTAGAGGTAGTAACAGCACTACTGGGTGATGTTTAATGTGTAGAGGTAGTAACAGCACCCACTGGGTGATGTTGTTCAGTAGTGTAGAGGTAGAAGCAGCACTACTGGGTGATGTTGTTCCATATGTAGAGGTAGTAACAGCACTACTGGGTGATGTTCAGGTAGTGTAGAGGTAGAAGCAGCACTATTGGGTGATGTTCTCAGTAGTGTAGAGGTAGTAACAGCACTACTGGGTGATGTTCAGTAGTGTAGAGGTAGTAACAGCACTACTGGGTGATGTTCAGTAGTGTAGAGGTAGTAACAGCACTACTGGGTGATGTTCAGTAGTGTAGAGGTAGTAACAGCTCTACTGGGTGATGTTGTTCAGTAGTGTAGAGGTAGTAACAGCACTACTGGGTGATGTTTAGTAGTGTAGAGGTAGTAACAGCACTACTGGGTGATGTTGTTCAGTAGTGTAGAGGTGAAGCAGCAACTACTATGATGTTCAGTAGTTAGGGTAGTAGCTTGGGTGATGTCAGTAGTGTAGAGGTAGTAACAGCACTACTGGGTGATGTTTAGTAGTGTAGAGGTAGTGCACTACTGGGTGATGTTCTGTAGTGTAAGGTAGTAATAGCACTACTGGGTGATGTTCAGTAGTGTAGAGGTAGTAGCAGCACTACTGCGGGCGTTTGTTCAGTAGTGTAGAGGGTAAAGCAGCACTACTGGGTGATGCTGTTCAGTAGTGTAGAGGTAGAACAGCTACTGGGTGATGATGTTTAGTATGTAGAGTGATGTTCAATGTAGTAGCAGCACTACTGGGTGATGTTCAGCAGTGTAGAGTAGTAACAGCTCTACTGGGTGATGTTGTTCAGTAGTGTAGAGGTAGTAACAGCACTACTGGGTGATGTTCAGTATGTTAGAAGTGTAGAGTGTGTAGTAGCAGCACTACTGGGTGATGCCACCAGTAGTGTGAGGCAGCAGCACTATACTGGGTGATGTTGTTAGATGTAGTGTAGAGGGCGCAGAAGCAGCACTACTGGGTGATGATGTTTAGTGGTATGAAATTAGCTGGCAGCTTTCACAGATCTGTTCAGTAATTTGTAGAGGTAGTAACAGCACTACTGGGGTGATATTCAATATCTTAGAAGGTAGTAACAGCACTACACAGGTGATGTTCAATGTGTGGTGTGGCAGCACTACTGGGTGATGCTGTTCAGTAGTGTAGAGGTAGTAACAGCACTGCTGGAGTGATGTTCAGTAGTGTAGAGTGAAAGCAGAAATACTGGGTGATGATGTTCAGCAGTGTGAGGTAGAAGCAGCTGGGTGATATTGTTCCACAGTGTAGAGTTAGCAACAGCACTTTAGGTGTTGTTCCAGCAGTGTAGAGGTAGTAACAGCACTACTGGGTGATGTTCAGTAGTGTAGAGTTAGTAACAGCACTGGGTGATGTTGTTCAGCATTGTAGAGGTAGTAACAGCACTACTGGGTGATGTTTAGTAGTGTAGAGGTAGTAACAGCACTGCTGGGTGATGTTCTTAGCAGTGCAGGAGTGCAGTAACAGCACTGGGTGATGTTCAGTAGTGTAGAGGTAGTACAAAGCACTACTGGGTGATGTTGTTCAGTGTTAGAGGTAGCAGCACCACTGGGTGATGTTTAGTAGTAGTAGAGGCAGGCACAGCACTACTGGGTGATGCTTGTTCAGTAGTGTAGAGGTAGTAACAACACTACTGGGTGATGTTGTTCAGTAGTGTAGAGTTATAACAACACTACTGGGTGATGGTGTCAGTAGTGTAGAAGTGAAGCAGCACTACTGGGTGATGTTCAGTAGTGTAAATTAACAGCACTGCTGTGATGTTGTTCAGTAGTGTAGAGGTAGAAGCAGCACTACTGGGTGATGTTTAGTAGTGAGAGGCAGCACACTACTGGGTGATGGTGTTCAGTAGTGTAGAGGTAGTAACAGCACTACTGGGTGAGGTTGTTGATAGTGTAGAGGTAGTAAAGCAGCACTACTGGGTGATGTTTAGTAGTGTAGAGG
The DNA here is from genome assembly GCF_034236695.1 of Oncorhynchus nerka. Classification (NCBI taxonomy): domain Eukaryota; kingdom Metazoa; phylum Chordata; class Actinopteri; order Salmoniformes; family Salmonidae; genus Oncorhynchus; species Oncorhynchus nerka. Next base: position 180,375 of record NW_027040188.1, read on the forward strand.
TAGTGTAACAGCACTACTGGGTGATGTCTAGTAGTTCAGTAGTAACAGACACTAGTCATTGGTCTGGGTAGTAGATAGTAAACAGCACTACTGGGTGATGGTGTTCAGTAGTGTAGAGGTAGTAACAGCACTACTGGGTGGTGCTGTTCAGCAGTGTAGAGGTAGGTAACAGCACTCAATGGGGTGTGATGTTCAGTAGTGTAGAGGAGTAAGCAGCACTACTGGGCAGTGTTAGTAGTGTAGAGGTAGAAGCAGCACTACTGGGTGATGTTCAGTAGTGTAGAGCAGTAACAGCACTAATGGGTGATGTTGTTCAGTAGTGTAGGGAGTAGTAAGCAGCGCTACTGGGTGTTGTTCAGTAGTGTAGAGGTTAGAACAGCACTACTGGGTGATGTTCAGTAGTGTAGAGGTAGTAACAGCACTACTGGGTGATGTTGTTCAGTAGTGTAGAGGTAGTAACAGCACTACTGGGTGATGTGTTCAGTAGTGTAGAGGTAGTAACAGCACTAATGGGTGATGTTGTTCAGTAGTGTAGAGGTAAATAGCAGCACTACTGGGTGTTGTTCAGTAGTGTAGAGGTAGAAGCAGCACTACTGGGTGATGTTAGTAGTGTAGAGGTAGGTAACAGCACTACTGGGTGATGTCTGCAGTAGTGTAGAGGTAGTAGCAGCACTACTGGGTGATGTTGTTCAGTAGTGTAGAGGTAGTAGCAGCACTACTGGGTGATGTTTAGTAGTGTAGAGAAATGAGCAGCACTACTGGGTGATGTTGTTCAGTAGTGTAGAGGTAGTAACAGCACTACTGGGTGATTGTTCAGTAGTGTAGAGGTAGTAACTAGCACTACTGGGTGATGTTCCCAGTAGTGTGAGGGAGTAGTAACAGCACTGCTGGCTGATGTTCAGTGGGATGTAGAGTGCAATGTACCAGCACTGGGTGATGTTGTTCAGTAGTGTAGAGGTAGTAACAGCACTACTGGGTGATGTTCTCAGTAGTGTAGAGGGTAGAACAGCACTACTGGGTGATGTTGTCCAGTAGTGTAGAGGTAGAAGCAGCACTACTGGGTGATGTTCTAGTAGTGTAGAGGTAGAAGCAGCACTACTGGGTGATGTCCAGTAGTGTAGAGGTAGTAACAGCACTACTGGGTGATGTTTAGTAGTGTAGAGTGACCTTAGAGTATTGTAGCACCACCGGGTGATGTTCAGCAGTGTGAGAGTGGCAATGTTACCACTGGGTGATGGCTCTCGTTCAGCAGTGCAGAGTGTAGCAGCGGCACCGCTGGGTGATGCTGTCTGTGCAGTGGAGTGTAGAGGCACATGGCAGCACTGCTGGGTGATGTTGTTCAGTAGTGTAGAGGTAGTAACAGCACTACTGGGTGATGTTCAGTAGTGTAGAGGTAGTGCTAACGGCACTACCTGGGTGATGCTTGTTCAGTGGTGTAGAGTAGTAACAGCACTACTGGGTGATGTTGTTCAGTAGTGTAGAGGTAGAAGCAGCACTACTGGGTGATGTTCTAGTAGTGTAAGAGGTAGCAACAGCACTACTGGGTGATGTTCAGTAGTGTAGAGGTAGAACAGCACTACTGGGTGATGTTCAGTAGTGTAGAGGTAGTAACAGCACTAATGGGTGATGTTGTTCAATAGTGTAGAGTGTAGCAGCAGCACTGCTGGGTGATGTTTAGTAGTGTAGAGGTAGAAGCAGCACTACTGGGTGATGTTCAGTAGTGTAGAGGTAGTAACAGCACTACTGGGTGATGTTGTTCAGTAGTGTAGAGGTAGTAACAGCACTACTGGGTGATGTTGTTCAGTAGGTATGTGGAGGTAGAAACAGCACTGGGTGTTTTTAGTAGTGTAGAGGTAGCAACAGCACTACTGGGTGGTGTTCAGTAGTGTAGAGAGTAGTAACAGCACTACTGGGTGATGATGTTCAGTAGTGTAGAGGTAGAAACATGCACTACTGGGTGATGTTCAGTAGTGTAGAGGTAGTAACAGCACTACTGGGTGATGTTGTTTAGTAGTGTGAGAGTAGAAGCAGCACTGCTGGGTGATGTTCAGTAGTGTAGAGGTAGTAACAGCACCTAATGGGTGATGTTGTTTAGTAGTGTAGAGAGGTAGAAGCAGCACTACTGCGGTGTTGTTCAGTAGTGTAGAGTTAGAAGCAGCACTACTGGGTGATGTTCCAGTAGTGTAAGTGAAGTATGCTTAGCACTGCTGGGTGATGTTGTTCAAGTAGTGTATGAGAGGTAGTAACAGCACTACTGGGTGTTGTTCAAGTAGTTGTAAGAGGTAAAGTAACAGCACTAATGGGTGATGTTGTTTTTGCACCCCCAAACTGGTGTAGAGGTAGAAGCAGCACTGCTGGTGTGTTTAGTTCAGTAGTGTAGAGGTAGAAGCAGCACTACTGGGTGATGTTAGTAGCGTGTAGAAGTATGTAGCTTTAGCACGAGCTGGGTGATGTTGTTCAGTAGTGTAGAGGTAAGTGTGCAGCACTGCTGGGTGATGTTGTTCCATAGTGTAGAGGCAGTAACAGCACTGCTGGGTGATGTTCAGTAGTGTAGAGGCCGAAGCAGCACTACTGGGTGATGTTCTGCTCAGTGAGTGTAGAGGTGGTAACAGCACTGCTGGGTGATGTTCCGGTGGTGTAGAGGTAATGCATAACAGCTACTACTGGGTGATGTTACAGTAGTGTAGAGAGTAGTAACAGCACTACTGGGTGATGTTCAGTAAGTGTAGAGAGGTAGTAACGGCTCTGCTGGGTGATGTTGTTCTAGTAGTGTAGAGGTAGTAACAGCACTGCTGGGTGATGTTTAGTAGTGTAGAGAGTAGTAACGAGCACTGCTGGGTGATGTTGTTCCCAGTAGTTGTAGAGGTAGAAGCAGCACTGCAGGTGATGTTCCAGTAGTGTAGGTAGAAGCAGCACTACTAGGACGATGTTCCAGTAGTGTAAAGAGGTAGTAACAGCACTACTGGGTGATGTTTAGTAGTGTAGAGGTAGTAAACAGCACTACTGGGTTTATGTTCGGTAGTGTAGAGGTAGAAGCAGCACTACTGGGTGATGTTCAGTAGTGTAGAGGTAGCTTGGCACCGCTGCGTGATGTTGTTCAGTAGTGTGAGAGTTGCAGCAGCACTACTGGGTGATGTTGTTCAGTAGTCTAGAGGTAGAAGCAGCACTGCTGGGTGATGATGTTCAGTAGT
>NW_027040189.1:0-5000 GCF_034236695.1 Oncorhynchus nerka
ATCATATCCCAGCACTCCATCATATCCCAGCACTCCATCATGTCCCAGCACTCCATCATGTCCCAGCACTCCATCACTCCATCCCAGCACTCCATCAGATCCCAGCACTCCATCAGATCCCAGCACTCCATCATGTCCCAGCACTCCATCAGATCCCAGCACTCCATCATATCCCAGCACTCCATCATATCCCAGCACTCATCATCAGATCCCATGTCCCAGCACTCCATCAGATCCCAGCACTCCATCAGATCCCAGCACTCCATCAGATCCCAGCACTCCATCAGTCCCAGCACTCCATCATATCCCAGCACTCCATCATATCCCAGCACTCCATCAGATCCCAGCACTCCATCAGATCCCAGCACTCCATCATATCCCAGCACTCCATCATGATCCCAGCACTCCATCATATCCCAGCACTCCATCATGTCCCAGCACTCCATCAGATCCCAGTCATCAGATCCCAGCACCATCAGATCCCAGCACTCCATCATGTCCCAGCACTCCATCATATCCCAGCACTCCATCATATCCCAGCACTCCATCATATCCCAGCACTCCATCATGTCCCAGCACTCCATCATGTCCATGTCCCAGCACTCCATCATATCCCAGTCCCAGCACTCCATCATGTCCCAGCACTCCATCATATCCCAGCACTCCATCATGTCCCAGCACTCCATCATGTCCATCATGTCCCAGCACTCCATCATGTCCCAGCCTCCATCATGTCCCAGCACTCCATCATGTCCAGCACTCCATCATGTCCCAGCACTCCATCATGTCCCAGCACTCCATCATGTCCCAGCACTCCATCATGTCCCAGCACTCCATCATGTCCCAGCACTCCATCATGTCCCAGCACTCCATCATGTCCCCATCCATCATGTCCCAGCACTCCATCATATCCCAGCACTCCATCATATCCCAGCACTCCATCATGTCCCAGCACTCCATCATATCCCAGCACTCCATCAGATCCCAGCACTCCATCATGTCCCAGCACTCCATCATGTCCCAGCACTCCATCAGATCCCAGCACTCCATCATATCCCAGCACTCCATCATATCCCAGCACTCCATCAGATCCCAGCACTCCATCATGTCCCAGCACTCCATCATATCCCAGCACTCCATCAGATCCCAGCACTCCATCAGATCCCAGCACTCCATCAGATCCCAGCACTCCATCGGATCCCAGCACTCCATCAGATCCCAGCACTCCATCGGATCCAAACACTCCATCATATCCCAGCACTCCATCAGACTCCATCATACCCCAGCACTCCATCAGATCCCAGCACTCCATCAGATCCCAGCACTCCATCAGATCCCAGCACTCCATCGGATCCCAGCACTCCATCGGATCCCAGCACTCCATCAGATCCCAGCACTCCATCAGATCCCAGCACTCCATCAGATCCCAGCACTCCATCAGATCCCAGCACTCCTTTAGATCCCAGCACTCCATCAGATCCCATCACTCCATCAGACTCCATCATACCCCAGCACTCCATCATATCCCAGTACTCCATCAGACCCCAGCACTCCATCAGACCCCAGCACTCCATCAGACCCCAGCACTCCATCAGACCCCAGCACTCCATCATATCCCAGCACTCCATCATATCCCAGCACTCCATCATATCCCAGCACTCCATCATATCCCAGCACTCCATCAGATCCCAGCACTCCATCAGACACCATCACTCCATCAGACTCCATCAGATCCCAGCACTCCATCAGATCCCAGCACTCCATCAGATCCCAGCACTCCATCAGATCCCAGCACTCCATCATATCTCAGCACTCCATCAGATCTCAGCACTCCATCAGATCTCAGCACTCCATCAGACCCCAGCACTCCATCAGACCCCAGCACTCCATCAGACCCCAGCACTCCATCAGACCCCAGCACTCCATCAGATCCCAGCACTCCATCAGATCCCAGCACTCCATCAGATCCCAGCACTCCATCATATCTCAGCACTCCATCAGATCTCAGCACTCCATCAGATCTCAGCACTCCATCAGATCCCAGCACTCCATCAGATCCCAGCACTCCATCAGACCCCAGCACTCCATCAGACCCCAGCACTCCATCATATCCCAGCACTCCATCATATCCCAGCACTCCATCAGATCCCAGCACTCCATCATATCTCAGCACTCCATCAGATCTCAGCACTCCATCAGATCTCAGCACTCCATCAGATCCCAGCACTCCATCAGATCCCAGCACTCCATCAGACCCCAGCACTCCATCAGACCCCAGCACTCCATCATATCCCAGCACTCCATCATATCCCAGCACTCCATCATATCCCAGCACTCCATCAGACCCCATCACTCCATCAGACTCCATCAGATCCCAGCACTCCATCAGATCCCAGCACTCCATCAGATCCCAGCACTCCATCAGACCCCATCACTCCATCAGACTCCATCAGACCCCAGCACTCCATCAGATCCCAGCACTCCATCAGATCCCAGCACTCCATCAGATCCCAGCACTCCATCATATCCCAGCACTCCATCATATCCCAGCACTCCATCATATCCCAGCACTCCATCAGATCTCAGCACTCCATCAGATCCCAGCACTCCATCAGATCCCAGCACTCCATCAGACCCCAGCACTCCATCAGACCCCAGCACTCCATCATATCCCAGCACTCCATCATATCCCAGCACTCCATCATATCCCAGCACTCCATCAGATCCCAGCACTCCATCAGATCCCAGCACTCCATCAGATCCCAGCACTCCATCAGATCCCAGCACTCCATCAGACCCCAGCACTCCATCAGACCCCAGCACTCCATCAGACCCCAGCACTCCATCAGACCCCAGCACTCCATCAGACCCCAGCACTCCATCATATCCCAGTACTACATTGACTCTTCCTCTGTTCAGCTCCTGAGTCTGACCAGTACAGCGTCCTCCCAGAAGTACCAGACACATGTGGTGTCAGATACATGAACTAGATTATTCTGTTTCCGATCTGCTAGGTGTTCAACAAGTTACTAAGCCTGGCCAGTACAGCGTCCTCGCAGAAGTACCAGTCACACATGTGGAGTCAGATGCTGGTATCCACCCACAGCTTCCTCAAGTCCATCTCCAACGTGTCGGGGAAGGACATAGGACCCCTCATCAAGCAGTGGGTGTATCCTTTAACCTGTCAATCAGAACACTGGAGGGAGAGGTAATGTGACTATAACACTGTAATAGCAGATTAATGGTTTGGTCATAGGACCCCTCATCAAGCACTGGGTGTATCCTTTAACCTGTCAATCAGAACACTGGAGGGAGAGGTAAGTGACTATAACACTGTAATAGCAGATTAATGCTTAGGACATAGGACCCCTCATCAAGCAGTGGGTGTATCCTTTCAGCTCCCTCAGCCTGCTTAGCAGAACACTGGAGAGACTGGCCTGGTTAGAACACTAAGAACTGACTGGCCTGGTTAGAACACTAAGGACCGACTGGCCTGGTTAGAACACTGGAGAGACTGGCCTGGTTAGAACACTAATAACTGACTGGCCTGGTTAGAACACTAAGAACCGACTGGCCTGGTTAGAACACTAAGGACCGACTGGCCTGGTTAGAACACTAAGGACCGACTGGCCTGGTTAGAACACTAAGGACCGACTGGCCTGGTTAGAACACTAAGGACCGACTGGCCTGGTTAGAACACTAAGGACCGACTGGCCTGGTTAGAACACTAAGGACCGACTGGCCTGGTTAGAACACTAAGGACCGACTGGCCTGGTTAGAACACTAAGGACCGACTGGCCTGGTTAGAACACTAAGGACCGACTGGCCTGGTTAGAACACTAAGAACCGACTGGCCTGGTTAGAACACTAAGAACCGACTGGCCTGGTTAGAACACTAAGAACCGACTGGCCTGGTTAGAACACTAAGAACCGACTGGCCTGGTTAGAACACTAAGAACCGACTGGCCTGGTTAGAACACTAAGAACCGACTGGCCTGGTTAGAACACTAAGAACCGACTGGCCTGGTTTAGAACACTAAGAACCGACTGGCCTGGTTAGAACACTAAGAACCGACTGGCCTGGTTAGAACACTAAGAACCGACTGGCCTGGTTAGAACACTAAGAACCGACTGGCCTGGTTTAGAACACTAAGAACCGACTGGCCTGGTTAGAACACTAAGAACCGACTGGCCTGGTTAGAACACTAAGAACCGACTGGTGATTGGCCTGTTTATAAAGCCTCTTTAAGCAGTGTAATAATTTAACCCTTCAACAGAAGGACCATATATATGAGTTTTGCATTTTCAGATGACTGATTTTGTATCTTATAAGTTCACTGTAATGTCCAGAGTTGTCAACTGACAAGGAAATGTATTGTACATATCACCAGTCAGCAGAAAGGTCTTGTCTGTTTATAGTCTGTATGTAATATCAAGACTTTGAATGATTTAATATCCACTATACAACTGGAAATATACCATAGCACCAACGTTTTCCAAAACCATTCCTGTGGTTATTACACTGCAGTAATTTAATGATTCACGCCCGATCGCTCTAGTTATTACGTTGAACTACCATTGTACCCCTGATTGGGATCAGTGCTGTAATTGTTTCAGTTTAGATATTAGCCTTAATTCAAGCCCACAGAGACCAGAGTGCGGTGGTGAAGTTCTTTGGCAGTTTTGCCTTCAACAGGAAACGGAACGTTCTAGAACTGGAGATTCGACAGGACTACACCTCCTCTGGAACACAGAAATATGTGGTCGGTCCTCTTTGAACTGAGTTAACTTTACTGGTGTGCGGGATGGGCCTTAGTTAGCACTTTTGGGACTATTCGATTGGTCCCATTGTACCAGCAAAGCTAAATCAAACTACCGCACGTATTTGACATTTTGTGTTTGACCCAAGTCTGAGATTTAGTAGTAAGGTGAATCACTGTCTTTGTTCTGTAGGGACCCATCAAGGTGACAGTCCAGGAGCTGGATGGGTCCTTCAACCA
>NW_027040189.1:10000-37500 GCF_034236695.1 Oncorhynchus nerka
AGTTTAGTCCTAGCCTCAGTAGTTTACGGCCTACTCTCAGTAGTTTACGCCCTACTCTCAGTAGTTTACGCCCTACTCTCAGTAGTTTACGTCCTACTCTCAGTAGTTTACGTCCTAGCCTCAGTAGTTTACGTCCTACTCTCAGTAGTTTACGTCTTAGCCTCAGTAGTTTAGTCCTAGCCTCAGTAGTTTACGTCCTAGCCTCAGTAGTTTACGACCTAGCCTCAGTAGTTTAGTCCTAGCCTCAGTAGTTTAGTCCTTGCCTCAGTAGTTTAGTCCTAGCCTCAGTAGTTTACGACCTACTCTCAGTAGTTTAGTCCTAGCCTCAGTAGTTTAGTCCTTGCCTCAGTAGTTTAGTCCTAGCCTCAGTAGTTTACGACCTACTCTCAGTAGTTTACGTCCTACCCTCAGTAGTTTAGTCCTAGCCTCAGTAGTTTACGTCCTACTCTCAGTAGTTTACGTCCTACTCTCAGTAGTTTACGTCCTAGCCTCAGTAGATTAGTCTTAGCCTCAGTAGTTTACGTCCTAGCCTCAGTAGTTTACGTCCTAGCCTCAGTAGTTTACGCCCTAGCCTCAGTAGTTTACGTCCTACTCTCAGTAGTTTACGCCCTACTCTCAGTAGTTTACGTCCTAGCCTCAGTAGTTTACGTCCTACTCTCAGTAGTTTACGTCTTAGCCTCAGTAGTTTAGTCCTAGCCTCAGTAGTTTACGCCCTACTCTCAGTAGTTTAGTCCTAGCCTCAGTAGTTTACGTCCTAGCCTCAGTAGTTTACGTCCTAGCCTCAGTAGTTTACGCCCTACTCTCAGTAGTTTACGTCCTAGCCTCAGTAGTTTACGCCCTAGCCTCAGTAGTTTACGTCCTACTCTCAGTAGTTTACGTCCTACTCTCAATAGTTTACGCCCTAGCCTCAGTAGTTTACGCCCTAGCCTCAGTAGTTTATGCCCTATCCTCAGTAGTTTACCTCCTACTCTCAGTAGTTTACCTCCTAGACGCAGCGGGAATAAAGGATCTCGCCAATAAAATAATCAACATACTTCAGTTAAAAGTTTTAGTCAAATCAGTTGAATTCAGACAAGCCACCCTCCTTAACAGACAAGTGTTCCGTTCGTTCCGTTCCTTAAAGAACCTAAAACTTAACTCTGTTTCTCACGCAGTGCGGATTCTCCCTTGCTGTGGATCCGGATCGATCCGGACATGTCCATCCTGCGTAAGGTGGAGTTTGAGCAGGCAGACTTCATGTGGCAGTACCAGCTCAGGTACAGAACTCTTCACCTTTTTCTTTTAGGAACTGGCCGTTGCATGGATTTGTTTCTTCATGTATTCTTGAGCACAAGTAAAAAAAAGACTATCCTTATTTACAAACATGACAAAGATGACTACAGATCACGCCATAGAGCCGCGACTACAGATCACGTCACAGAGCCGCGACTACAGATCACGCCACAGAGCCGCGACTACAGATCACGCCACAGAGCCGCGACTACAGATCACGCCACAGAGCCGCGACTACAGATCACGCCACAGAGCCGCGACTACAGATCACGCCACAGAGCCGCGACTACAGAGCCGCGACTACAGATCACGCCACAGAGCCGCGACTACAGATCACGCCACAGCCCCATGACTACAGATCACGCCACAGTGCCGCGACTACAGATCACGCTACAGAGCCGCGACTACAGATCACGCCACAGAGGCGCCGCGACTACAGATCACGCCACAGAGCCGCGACTACAGATCACGCCACAGAGGCGCCGCGACTACAGATCACGCCACAGCCCCGTGACTACAGATCACGCCACAGCCCCGTGACTACAGATCACGCCACAGAGCCGCGACTACAGATCACGCCACAGAGCCGCGACTACAGATCACGCCACAGAGCCGCGACTACAGATCACGCCACAGAGCCGCGACTACAGATCACGCCACAGCTCCATGACTACAGATCACGCCACAGTGCCGCGACTACAGATCACGCCACAGTGCCGCGACTACAGATCACGCCACAGCGCCGCGACTACAGATCACGCCACAGAGCCGCGACTACAGATCACGCCACAGAGGCGCCGCGACTACAGATCACGCCACAGCCCCATGACTACAGATCACGCCACAGCCCCGCGACTACAGATCACGCCACAGAGCCGCGACTACAGATCACGCCACAGAGCCGCGACTACAGATCACGCCACAGAGCCGCGACTACAGATCACGCCACAGAGCCGCGACTACAGATCACGCCACAGAGCCGCGACTACAGATCACGCCACAGCCCCATGACTACAGATCACGCCACAGCGCCGCGACTACAGATCACACCACAGAGCCGCGACTACAGTTCACGCCACAGCGCCGCGACTACAGATCACGCCACAGAGCCGCGACTACAGATCACGCCACAGAGGCGCCGCGACTACAGATCACGCCACAGCCCCATGACTACAGATCACGCCAAAGCCCCGCGACTACAGATCACGCCACAGAGCCGCGACTACAGATCACGCCACAGAGCCGCGACTACAGATCACGCCACAGAGCCGCGACTACAGATCACGCCACAGCCCCATGACTACAGATCACGCCACAGCGCCGCGACTACAGATCACGCCACAGCGCCGCGACTACAGATCACGCCACAGCGCCGCGACTACAGATCACGCTACAGAGCCGCGACTACATTTCACGCCACAGAGGTACCGCGACTACAGATCACGCCACAGCCCCGCAACTACAGATCACGCCACAGCCCCGCGACTACAGATCACGCCACAGAGCCGCGACTACAGATCACGCCACAGAGCCGCGACTACAGATCACGCCACAGCGCCGCGACTACAGATCACGCCACAGCGCCGCGACTACAGATCACGCCACAGCGCCGCGACTACAGATCACGCCACAGAGCCGCGACTACAGATCACGCCACAGAGCCGCGACTACAGATCACGCCACAGAGCCGCGACTACAGATCACGCCACAGAGCCGCGACTACAGATCACCCCACAGAGCCGCGACTACAGATCACGCCACAGAGCCACGACTACAGAGCCGCGACTACAGATCACGCCACAGCCCCATGACTACAGATCACGCCACAGCGCCGCGACTACAGATCACGCCACAGAGCCGCGACTACAGTTCACGCCACAGCGACCAGATCACGACTACAGATCACGCCACAGAGCCGCGACTACAGATCACGCCACAGAGCCGCGACTACAGCGCACAGCCCCGACTACAGATCACGCCACAGCCCCATGACTACAGATCACGCCAAGCGCCCCTACAGATCAACTAGCCGCACTACAGATCACGCCACAGAGCCGCGACTACAGATCACGCCACAGAGCCGCGACTACAGATCACGCCACAGGCGCCCCAGATCACGCCACACTACAGATCACGCCACAGCGCCGCGACTACAGATCACGCCACAGCGCCGCGACTACAGATCACGCCACAGCGCCGCGACTACAGATCACGCTACAGAGCCGCGACTACATTTCACGCCACAGAGGTACCGCGACTACAGATCACGCCACAGCCCCGCAACTACAGATCACACCACAGCCCCGGGACTACAGATCACGCCACAGAGCCGCGACTACAGATCACGCCACAGAGCCGCGACTACAGATCACGCCACAGAGCCGCGACTACAGATCACGCCACAGAGCCGCGACTACAGATCACGCCACAGCGCCGCGACTACAGATCACGCCACAGTGCCGCGACTACAGATCACGCCACAGCGCCGCGACTACAGATCACGCTACAGAGCCGCGACTACAGATCACGCCACAGAGGCACCGCGACTACAGATCACGCCACAGCCCCGCGACTACAGATCACGCCACAGCCCCGCGACTACAGATCACGCCACAGAGCCGCGACTACAGATCACGCCACAGAGCCGCGACTACAGATCACGCCACAGAGCCGCGACTACAGATCACGCCACAGCCCCATGACTACAGATCACGCCACAGCGCCGCGACTACAGATCACGCCACAGCCCCGCGACTACAGATCACGCCACAGAGCCGCGACTACAGATCACGCCACAGAGCCGCGACTACAGATCACGCCACAGAGCCGCGACTACAGATCACGCCACAGAGCCGCGACTACAGATCACGCCACAGAGCCGCGACTACAGATCACGCCACAGCCCCATGACTACAGATCACGCCACAGCGCCGCGACTACAGATCACGCCACAGCCCCGCGACTACAGATCACGCCACAGAGCCGCGACTACAGATCACGCCACAGAGCCGCGACTACAGATCACGCCACAGAGCCGCGACTACAGATCACGCCACAGAGCCGCGACTACAGATCACGCCACAGAGCCGCGACTACAGATCATGCCACAGAGGCGCCGCGACTACAGATCACGCCACAGCCCCATGACTACAGATCACGCCAAAGCCCCGCGACTACAGATCACGCCACAGAGCCGCGACTACAGATCACGCCACAGAGCCGCGACTACAGATCACGCCACAGCCCCATGACTACAGATCACGCCACAGCGCCGCGACTACAGATCACGCCACAGCGCCGCGACTACAGATCACGCCACAGAGCCGCGACTACAGTTCACGCCACAGCGCCGCGACTACAGATCACGCCACAGAGCCGCGACTACAGATCATGCCACAGAGGCGCCGCGACTACAGATCACGCCACAGCCCCTTGACTACAGATCACGCCAAAGCCCCGCGACTACAGATCACGCCACAGAGCCGCGACTACAGATCACGCCACAGAGCCGCGACTACAGATCACGCCACAGCCCCATGACTACAGATCACGCCACAGCGCCGCGACTACAGATCACGCCACAGTGCCGCGACTACAGATCACGCCACAGCGCCGCGACTACAGATCACGCTACAGAGCCGCGACTACATTTCACGCCACAGAGGTACCGCGACTACAGATCACGCCACAGCCCCGCAACTACAGATCACACCACAGCCCCGCGACTACAGATCACGCCACAGCCCCGCAACTACAGATCACACCACAGCCCCGCGACTACAGATCACGCCACAGAGCCGCGACTACAGATCACGCCACAGAGCCGCGACTACAGATCACGCCACAGCGCCGCGACTACAGATCACGCCACAGTGCCGCGACTACAGATCACGCCACAGCGCCGCGACTACAGATCACGCTACAGAGCCGCGACTACAGATCACGCCACAGAGGCACCGCGACTACAGATCACGCCACAGCCCCGCGACTACAGATCACGCCACAGCCCCGCGACTACAGATCACGCCACAGAGCCGCGACTACAGATCACGCCACAGAGCCGCGACTACAGATCACGCCACAGAGCCGCGACTACAGATCACGCCACAGCCCCATGACTACAGATCACGCCACAGCGCCGCGACTACAGATCACGCCACAGCCCCGCGACTACAGATCACGCCACAGAGCCGCGACTACAGATCACGCCACAGAGCCGCGACTACAGATCACGCCACAGAGCCGCGACTACAGATCACGCCACACAGCCGCGACTACAGATCACGCCACAGAGCCGCGACTACAGATCACGCCACAGCTCCATGACTACAGATCACGCCACAGCCCCGCGACTACAGATCACGCCACAGCGCCTCGACTACAGATCACGCCACAGAGCCGCGACTACAGATCACGCCACAGAGGCGCCGCGACTACAGATCACGCCACAGCCCCATGACTACAGATCACGCCACAGTGCCGCGACTACAGATCACGCCACAGTGCCGCGACAACAGATCACGCCACAGTGCCGCGACTACAGATCACGCCACAGTGCCGCGACTACAGATCACGCCACAGAGGCGCCGCGACTACAGATCACGCCACAGAGGCGCCGCGACTACAGATCACGCCACAGCCCCATGACTACAGATCACGCCACAGTGCCGCGACTACAGATCACGCCACAGTGCCGCGACAACAGATCACGCCACAGTGCCGCGACTACAGATCACGCCACAGAGGCGCCGCGACTACAGATCACGCCACAGCCCCATGACTACAGATCACGCCACAGCCCCGCGACTACAGATCACGCCACAGAGCCGCGACTACAGATCACGCCACAGCCCCATGACTACAGATCACGCCACAGCCCCGCGACTACAGATCACACCACAGCGCCGCGACTACAGATCACGCCACATAGCCGCGACTACAGATCACGCCACAGAGCCGCGACTACAGATCACGCCACAGCGCCGCGACTACAGATCACGCCACAGCGCCGCGACTACAGATCACGCCACAGAGCCGCGACTACAGATCACGCCACAGCCCCATGACTACAGATCACGCCACAGCCCCATGACTACAGATCACGCCACAGCGCCGCGACTACAGATCACGCCACAGTGCCGCGACTACAGATCACGCCACAGTGCCGCGACTACAGATCACGCCACAGAGGCGCCGCGACTACAGATCACGCCACAGCCCCATGACTACAGATCACGCCACAGCCCCGCGACTACAGATCACGCCACAGAGCCGCGACTACAGATCACGCCACAGAGCCGTGACTACAGATCACGCCACAGCCCCATGACTACAGATCACGCCACAGCCCCGTGACTACAGATCACGCCACAGAGCCGCGACTACAGATCACGCCACAGAGCCGCGACTACAGATCACGCCACAGCGCCGCGACTACAGATCACGCCACAGCGCCGCGAGTACAGATCACGCCACAGCGCCGCGACTACAGATCACGCCACAGAGCCGCGACTACAGATCACGCCACAGCCCCATGACTACAGATCACGCCACAGCGCCGCGACTACAGATCAAGCCACAGAGCCGCGACTACAGATCACATTTACATTACATTTAAGTCATTTAGCAGACGCTCTTATCCAGAGCGACTTACAAATTGGTGCATTCACCTTATGACATCCAGTGGAACAGTAGTGCATCTAAATCTTTTAAGGGGGGTGAGAGGGATTACTTTATCCTATCCTAGGTATTGCTTAACCTGTTGCTTCTACCCGGGACGCTTGCGTCCCAACTAGAGCTCTGGAAATGCAAATGTGCTACGCTAAATGCTAATAGTATTAGTTAAAACTCAAAAGTTCATTAAAATACACATGCAGGGTATCGAATTAAAGCTACACTCGTTGTGAATCCAGGCAACAAGTCAGATTTTTTAAATGCTTTTCGGCGAAAGCATGAGAAGCTATTATCTGATAGCATGCAACACCCCAAAAGACCCACAGGGGACGTAAACAAAATAATTAGCATTTCGGCGTTACACAAACCGCACAATAAAATAGAAAACATTCATTACCTTTCACCATCTTCTTTGTTGGCACTCCTAGATGTCCCATAAACACTATTTGGGTCTTTATTTCGATTAAATCGGTCCATATAAAGCCTAGATATCGTTATATGTAGACTGTGATAAACGAAAAAAACATTGTTTCAAAACGTAACGTAATTTTTTTAAATTCAAAAAGTCGACGATAAACTTACACAAAACACTTCGAAATACGTTTGTAATGCAACTTTAGGTATTAGTAAACGTTAATAAGCGATAAAATTCATCAGGAGGCGATGTAAAGATCATTAGCTGTCCGTCTGGAAAAATGTCCGGCTAGAAACTCAACGAAAATATCCGGTCCTAGACCGGATTAGATACGGTGTCCTGTATGGGTTTGACCAAGAAAAAACTCGAAGGGAAATGACAAGACTCTAGACACCTTGTGGAAGCTGTAGGTACTGCAACCTCAGTCAATTAATTGTGGTTCACGTTTATCAATGGGTTCAAGTAGCGCATGGATATATTTTCCCCATTTTCAGTGATCAGTTTTTCCTGTGCTTTTCGATGTAAATGCCGTTCTGGTAAAGCCACAGCAGTGATTTAACCAGTTTTTTAAACGTCTGAGTGTTTTCTATCCACACAGACTAAGCAAATGCATATACTATATTCCTGGCATGAGTAGCAGGGCGCTGAAATGTTGCGCGATTTTTAACAGAATGTTCAAAAAAGTAGAGGGTCGACTGAAGAGGTTAAAGAGGTGGGGTTTCAGGTGTCTCCGGAAGGTGGTGATTGACTCCGCTGTCCTGGCGTCGTGAGGGAGTTTGTTCCACCATTGGGGGGCCAGAGCAGCGAACAGTTTTGACTGGGCTGAGCGGGAACTGTACTTCCTCAGTGGTAGGGAGGCGAGCAGGCCAGAGGTGGATGAACGCAGTGCCCTTGTTTGGGTGTAGGGCCTGATCAGAGCCTGGAGGTACTGAGGTGCCGTTCCCCTCACAGCTCCGTAGGCAAGCACCATGGTCTTGTAGCGGATGCGAGCTTCAACTGGAAGCCAGTGGAGAGAGCGGAGGAGCGGGGTGACGTGGAGAGAACTTGGGAAGGTTGAACACCAGACGGGCTGCGGCGTTCTGGATGAGTTGTAGGGGTTTAATGGCACAGGCAGGGAGCCCAGCCAACAGCGAGTTGCAGTAATCCAGACGGGAGATGACGAGTGCCTGGATTAGGACCTGCGCCGCTTCCTGTGTGAGGCAGGGTCGTACTCTGCGGATGTTGTAGAGCATGAACCTACAGGAACGGGCCACCGCCTTGATGTTAGTTGAGAACGACAGGGTGTTGTCCAGGATCACGCCAAGGTTCTTAGCGCTCTGGGAGGAGGACACGATGGAGTTGTCAACCGTGATGGCGAGATCATGGAACGGGCAGTCCTTCCCCGGGAGGAAGAGCAGCTCCGTCTTGCCGAGGTTCAGCTCGAGGTGGTGATCCGTCATCCACACTGATATGTCTGCCAGACATGCAGAGATGCGATTCGCCACCTGATCATCAGAAGGGGGAAAGGAGAAGATTAATTGTGTGTCGTCTGCATAGCAATGATAGGAGAGACCATGTGAGGTTATGACAGAGCCAAGTGACTTGGTGTATAGCGAGAATAGGAGAGGGCCTAGAACAGAGCCCTGGGGGACACCAGTGGTGAGAGCACGTGGTGTGGAGACGGATTCTCGCCACGCCACCTGGTAGGAGCGACCTGTCAGGTAGGACGCAATCCAAGCGTGGGCCGCGCCGGAGATGCCCAACTCGGAGAGGGTGGTGAGGAGGATCTGATGGTTCACAGTATCGAAGGCAGCCGATAGGTCTAGAAGGATGAGAGCAGAGGAGAGAGAGTTAGCTTTAGCAGTGCGGAGCGCCTCCGTGATACAGAGAAGAGCAGTCGCCACAGAGCCGCGACTACAGATCACGCCACAGAGCCGCGACTACAGATCACGCCACAGAGCCGCGACTACAGATCACGCCACAGCCCCATGACTACAGATCACGCCACAGCGCCGCGACTACAGATCACGCCACAGCCCCGCGACTACAGATCACGCCACAGAGCCGCGACTACAGATCACGCCACAGAGCCGCGACTACAGATCACGCCACAGCACCGCGACTACAGATCACGCCACAGCACCGCGACTACAGATCACGCCACAGAGCCGCGACTACAGATCACTCCACAGAGCCGCGACTACAGATCACGCCACAGAGCCGCGACTACAGATCACGCCACAGAGCCGCGACTACAGATCACGCCACAGAGCCGCGACTACAGATCACGCCACAGATCACGCCACAGCCCCGCGACTACAGATCACGCCACAGCGCCTCGACTACAGATCACGCCACAGAGCCGCGACTACAGATCACGCCACAGAGGCGCCGCGACTACAGATCACGCCACAGCCCCATGACTACAGATCACGCCACAGTGCCGCGACTACAGATCACGCCACAGTGCCGCGACAACAGATCACGCCACAGTGCCGCGACTACAGATCACGCCACAGTGCCGCGACTACAGATCACGCCACAGAGGCGCCGCGACTACAGATCACGCCACAGCCCCATGACTACAGATCACGCCACAGCCCCGCGACTACAGATCACGCCACAGAGCCGCGACTACAGATCACGCCACAGCCCCATGACTACAGATCACGCCACAGCCCCGCGACTACAGATCACGCCACAGCGCCGCGACTACAGATCACGCCACATAGCCGCGACTACAGATCACGCCACAGAGCCGCGACTACAGATCACGCCACAGCGCCGCGACTACAGATCACGCCACAGCGCCGCGACTACAGATCACGCCACAGCGCCGCGACTACAGATCACGCCACAGAGCCGCGACTACAGATCACGCCACAGCCCCATGACTACAGATCACGCCACAGCGCCGCGACTACAGATCACGCCACAGTGCCGCGACTACAGATCACGCCACAGTGCCGCGACTACAGATCACGCCACAGAGGCGCCGCGACTACAGATCACGCCACAGCCCCATGACTACAGATCACGCCACAGCCCCGCGACTACAGATCACGCCACAGAGCCGCGACTACAGATCACGCCACAGAGCCGCGACTACAGATCACGCCACAGAGCCGTGACTACAGATCACGCCACAGCCCCATGACTACAGATCACGCCACAGAGCCGCGACTACAGATCACGCCACAGAGCCGCGACTACAGATCACGCCACAGAGCCGCGACTACAGATCACGCCACAGCGCCGCGACTACAGATCACGCCACAGCGCCGCGACTACAGATCACGCCACAGCGCCGCGACTACAGATCACGCCACAGAGCCGCGACTACAGATCACGCCACAGGGCTGTGACTACAGATCACGCCACAGGGCTGTGACTACAGATCACGCCACAGGGCTGTGATAGCACAAGCTATAGATCTGCCATTTCAACATGGAGTTCAATGTGAAGGAGAAAAGGTGTGTTTGTTCGTCCTGGTAGTATTCTTCATGGTTCAGAAGTATCTTCCTCAGGTACGAGCGTGACGTCGTGGCCCAGGAGGAGTCTATTTTAGCCCTGGAGAAGTTCCCCACGCCGGCCTCCCGTCTGGCCCTCACTGACATCCTAGAACAGGACCAGTGTTTCTACAAGGTCCGCCAGGGCGCCTGCTTCTGCCTCGCCAAGGTAAGAGGTCCGCCAGGGCGCCTGCTTCTGCCTCGCCAAGGTAAGAGGTCCGCCAGGGCGCCTGCTTCTGCCTCGCCAAGGTAAGAGGTCCGCCAGGGCGCCTGCTTCTGCCTCGCCAAGGTAAGAGGTCCGCCAGGGCGCCTGCTTCTGCCTCGCCAAGGTAAGAGGTCCGCCAGGGCGCCTGCTTCTGCCTCGCCAAGGTAAGAGGTCCGCCAGGGCGCCTGCTTCTGCCTCGCCAAGGTAAGAAGTCCGCCAGGGCGCCTGCTTCTGCCTCGCCAAGGTAAGAGGTCCGCTTCACCCATACATCTTTATCCCTCCATTAACCACGGTGGGGTTTTAGTGTGGTGAATCCAGAGTTGAGCACATCATTCCTTTATTCTAAGCCAAGGAGACTGCTGTGGCAGTAGGCCACCCACCTTCCTAGTCTTCGTTCTTCTTTTAAAACCCAATTCGACAACCCCTGTAGAACATTATCCTGTGGATTGTTTTTGCTTTATCCATCAACCCCCCCCCCCCATATCCGATTCATTTCCTCCATTTATAATATTTTCACCTGAATCCATATTTTCTTTAAATGTGGAGTTACATGGTTATTTCATTTCATGGTTTCATTGGCTTCCAGAATTGAATTTAGCTAGTTGATGTTAACATAATGTACCCCTGATAGCCTTGGCAGGCCGGTGATAGGCTGTCTTTGTTGAATGAGTGGGAGTCGGCGGGAAAGGCTTAGGGGCAAGTCCAAGCAGAGTCCACACACCCGCACTTAGATACACACACTCACATATACACACACCCGTCCACCCCAGGGCCTTGTGTTTACCTTGCTGAAAAATGACAACATCCTGACCGCTCGCCACCCAGCCCTGTAGGTAGACCCTCGGCTCTGTCCTTCTCTCTAACATCCTGCTGAGAGAGAGCAGGGAGACCCTCGGCTCTGTCCTTCTCTCTAACATCCTGCTGAGAGAGAGCAGGGAGACCCTCGGCTCTGTCCTTCTCTCTAACATCCTGCTGAGAGAGAACAGGGAGACCCTCGGCTCTGTCCTTCTCTCTAACATCCTGCTGAGAGAGAACAGGGAGACCCTCGGCTCTGTCCTTCTCTCTAACATCCTGCTGAGAGAGAACAGGGAGACCCTCAGCTCTGTCCTTCTCTAATATCCGGCTGAGAGAGAGCAGGGAGACCCTCAGCTCTGTTACTTCCTCATGTAACAGGCTAGAAGCCAGTCTGCTAGAAGCAAATTGTTCTGAACTCTAGAAAATCTAATCTAATGTCCCCTTGCAGTTAACTTTCAAATGAATATTACAACGTTTTGTCCAGGAAACCTTCTTCAGAGTGTCATGTGTCATCCCAGTTAGATTACTAGCTAATACGTCTATTATTCAGTATCTTCTGTGTCTAGATAGCGAACTCCACTGCTCTGTGAAGTCCCTGTTCACCAGGATAGCTAGCTGTCACACACACACACACGGGGCGGCAGGGTAGCCTAGTGGTTAGAGCGTTGGACTAGTAACTGGAAGGTTGCAAGTTCAAACCCCTGAGCCGACAAGGTACAAATCTGTCGTTCTGCCCCTGAACAGGCAGTTAACCCACTGTTCCTAGGCCGTCATTGAAAATAAGAATTTGTTCTTAACTGACTTGCCTAGTTAAATAAAGGTAAAATAAAAATAAATAAAAAAATCAGCTCAGATAGAACAGGAGGAGGAAGCTGTATCACGTATTTTCCTGTTTTTAACATTCATAGATCGCCAACTCCATGATGAGCACCTGGACCGGTCCTCCAGCCATGAAGTCTCTGTTCACCAGAATGTTCTGCTGTAAGAGCTGTCCAAACATCGTCAAGACCAACACCTTCATCAGCTTCCAGAGCTACTTCCTACAGAAGGTATTTCAACTGTCACACGTCACCTTAATTAACGTAGATCACGAGACTAAGTCTGTCGGTTTAAATATCTGATCAGTCATGGTCATACCGGTTACACACTGTAGAGGTTTTTACTTCGTCACAGAACCTAAACCTTTAGGAAACAATGGCGGGAAAAGAAAATCTGAATTAGTTTCCTTGGAAATTGCAAGAAATCTGTAATACTGTCGTCCAGTATTTTGGCGTCTGTAATGAGCTGTGTTTGATCTGTACCTAGACCATGCCTGTAGCCATGGCTCAGCTCAGAGACATCCAGAACCTCTGTCCCAAAGACGTCCTCAACTTCATCCTGGACCTCATCAAGTACAACGACAACAGGAAGAACAAGGTGAGATGGGGGTTTGTTTTGTTGTGACCAATGATTAGAAGGGAAAAGGGTGAAGGAGATGAACCGTTCAGAGTGTTGGACCAGGGGTCGCCATCGTTGGTAATTCTGTATGGTGTTCTGGAGTTGGTTGTGCTGACCACTGGGCCACACTGACCAGGCACTAATGCCTTTAATGTTGTTGCCCTTCTCTTTCTCCTAGTTCTCCGACAACTACTACCGTGCCGAGCTGATTGACGCCCTCACCAACTCCCTGACCCCGGCCATCAGCATCAGTAACGAGGTGCGCACCGTGGACAACCTCAACGGAGACGTACGTCTCATCCTGGAGGAGATCACACGCTCTCTTAACATGGAGAAACTACTGCCCAGCTACCGCAACACCATCACTGTCAGGTAGAGATAATCACTACTCTAGATACCCACTATATATTATATAAACTAAACATCGTGGAGGAGATCATCACTACTGCCCAGCTACCGCAACACCATCACTGTCAGGTAGAGATAATCACTACTCTAGATACCCACTATACATTATATTATATAAACTAAACATCCTGGAGGAGATCATCACTACTGCCCAGCTAGCGCAACAACATCACTGTCAGGTAGAGATAATCACTACTCTAGATACCCACTATACATTATACTATATAAACTAAACATCCTGGAGGAGATCATCACTACTGTCCAGCTACCGCAACACCATCACTGTCAGGTAGAACAGAAGTTAAGTGGAGTGCATGGTAAATGATGTGGTGTTGGTGGTAAATGGAGATGGTGGTAAATGGAGATGGTGGTAAATGGAGATGGTGGTAAATGTGGTGGTAAATGGAGATGGTGGTAAATGGAGATGGTGGTAAATGGAGATGGTGGTAAATGTGGTGGTAAATGGAGATGGTGGTAAATGGTGGTGGTGAATGGAGGTGGTGGTAAATGGAGATGGTGGTAAATTGTGGTGGTGGTAAATGGAGGTGGTGGTAAATGGAGATGGTGGTAAATGGAGATGGTGGTAAATGTGGTGGTAAATGGAGATGGTGGTAAATGTGGGTGGTGGTAAATGTGGGTGGTGGTAAATGTGGGTGGTTGTGGTGGTGGTAAATGTGGGTGGTTGTGGTGGTGGTAAATGTGGGTGGTTGTGGTGGTGGTAAATGTGGGTGGTTGTGGTGGTGGTGGTAAATGTGGGTGGTTGTGGTGGTGGTAAATGTGGGTGGTTGTGGTGGTGGTAAATGTGGGTGGTGGTGGTAAATGTGGGTGGTTGTGGTGGTGGTAAATGTGGGTGTTTAGTGGTGGTGGTAAATGTGGGTGTTTAGTGGTGGTGGTAAATGGTGGTTGTGCTGGTGGTAAATGTGGGTGGTTGTGCTGGTGGTAAATGTGGGTGCTTGGTGTCTGTTTTGATTGGCCGCTTTACATTGTGTTGATCGATAAAAGACCAAATAGTGGTTGACCCAAAGCGGCATTGTTGAGGTAGCTGGTGTGGAAGCTTTTTGGCCCTTGTACCCTCTCCCCAAATATTGCCAAACACGTCCCGTACAGGAAGCTAGTTGAGTGCCAGGGGAAACCTTCCCATCTGCATGATCTTATCAATCAAAATGCCTCAAAGGCACAATCTGCTACTTCTACAGTTGTAGAACTCCAACTCTTTTAACCCTAAAGGGTATTGGTGCGTTAGAAATCAGGAACTTTGATTTAGGCTTATAGATGAGTGACCCCGCTCTCTCTCTCTCTCTGTCTCTCTCTCCTCCATCTCTCGCTCGCTCTCTCTCTCTCTCTCCTCCATCTCGCTCTCTCTCTCTCTTTCTCTCTCCGCCATCCCCCCTCTCTCTCCTCCATCCCCCCTCTCTCTCCTCCATCCCCCTCTCTCTCTCCATCCCCCTCTCTCTCTCCTCCATCCCCTCTCTCTCTCTCCTCCATCCCCCTCTCTCTCTCTCCATCCCCCCTCTCTCTCCTCCATCCCCCTCTCTCTCTCTCCATCCCCCTCTCTCTCCTCCATCCCCCCTCTCTCTCTCCATCCCCCTCTCTCTCTCCATCCCCCCTCTCTCTCCTCCATCCCCCTCTCTCTCTCCATCCCCCCTCTCTCCTCCATCCCCTCTCTCTCTCCATCCCTCTCTCTCTCTCCATCCCTCTCTCTCCTCCATCCCCCTCTCTCTCTCTCCATCCCCCTCTCTCTCCTCCATCCCCTCTCTCTCTCCATCCCTCTCTCCTCCATCCCCCTCTCTCCTCCATCCCCTCTCTCTCCTCCATCCCCCTCTCTCTCCTCCATCCCCTCTCTCTCTCCTCCATCCCCTCTCTCTCCATCCCCCCTCTCTCCTCCATCCCCTCTCTCCGCCATCCCCCTCTCTCTCCTCCATCCCCCTCTCTCTCCTCCATCCCCTCTCTCTCCATCCCCCTCTCTCTCTCTCCATCCCTCTCTCTCCAGTTGTCTCAGAGCTATCCGGATGCTCCAGAAGAATGGTCATATTCCCAGTGACCCCTCTCTGTTTAAATCCTATGCAGAATACGGACACTTTGTGGATGTTCGTGTCGCAGCGCTGGAAGCTGTGGTGGACTACACAAGAGGTATGCACCGAACTAGTCCTAGTGAAGTTAGGAGGACACGCCCTATTCCCTATGTAGTGCACTACATTTAGCCAGAGCAACGTAGGGTTTGAATTAGTCCCATAGGGCTGTAACCAGAAGTAGTGCACTTGACTACAGAGCATTCAGAAAGTATTCAGACCCCTTGACTTATTTTTTTTTTACGTTACAGCCTTATTCTGAAATGTATTAAATTGTTTTGTTTTCTCATCAATCTACACACAATAACCCATAATGACAAACCAAAAACAGATTTTTTTTGTTGACATTTTTGAAAATTGTAGATAAAAATATTAACTATCACATTTGCGTAAGTATTCAGATATTTTACTCAGTACTTTGTTGAAGCACCTTTGGCAGTGATTACAGCATCGAGTCTTCTTGTGTATGACGCTACAAGCTGGGAACACCTGTATTTGGGGAGTTTCTCACATTTTTCTCTGCAGATCCTCTCAAGCTCTGTCAGGTTGGATGGGGAGTATCGCTGCACAGCTATTTTCAGGTCTCTCCAGAGATGTTCGATCAGGTTAAAGTCCGGGCTCAGGCTTGGCCACTCAATGACATTCAGAGACTTGTCCAGAAGCCACTCCTGCGTTGTCTTGGCTGTGTGCTTAGGGTCGTTGTCCTGTTGGAAGGTGAACCTTCGCGCCAGTCTGAGGTCCTGAGTGCTCTGGAGCAGGTTTTCATCAAGAATCTCTCTGTACTTTGCTCCGTTCATCTTTCCCTCGATCCTGACTAGTCTCCCAGCCACTGAAAAACATCCCCACAGCATGATGCTTCACCGTAGGGATGGTGCCAGATTTCCTCCAGACGTGACGCTTGGCATTCAGACCAGAGAGTTCATTCTTGGTTTCATCACACCAGATAATCTTGTTTCTCATGATCTGAGAGTCTTTAGGTGCCTTTAGCGCGGGGGGGACGGGACTGTTTTCGCTTTGTCATTATGCGGTATTGTGTGGAGAAAAACATCTATGTAATCCATTTTAGTATCAGGCTGTAATGTAACAACATGTGGAAAAGGGGATGGGGGTCTGAATACTTTCTGAATGTAAGGAGACGAGGTGCCATTTCACACACAGCCTAGTTCTCTGGGGTTGAACGTCTTGACCCTAAATATCCATCCAGACTCACCAGTCAGTCTGTTTTAATCTCTGGGGTTGAACATCTTGACCCTAAATATCCATCCAGACTGAATGTCACTAGTCAGTCTGTTTTAATCTCTGGGGTTGAACATCTTGATCCTAAATATCCATCCATCACCAGTCAGTCTGTTTTAATCTCTGGGGTTGAACATCTTGAGCCTAAATATCCATCCAGACTGAATGTCACTAGTCAGTCTGTTTTAATCTCTGGGGTGAACGCCTTGACCCTAAATATCCATCCAGACTCACCAGTCAGTCTGTTTCACTCTGTGGGCTGTAGCTACTAGCTAGAGAGACAGCATCTCACCTGTAGAAGCAACATGCACACACACACAAATCAATTTTATTTATATAGCCCTTCGTACATCAGCTGATATCTCAAAGTGCTGTACAGAAACCCAGCCTAAAACCCCAAACAGCAAGCAATGCAGGTGTAGAAGCACACACACACACACTCCCTGCTATAAACCTCATTATAAACTGTGTGGTTCCAGCCCTGAATGCTGATTGGCTGACAGCCGTGGTATATCAGACCGTATAGTAGTAACATCACACTGACTCTTACCAAGAGAGTATCCTGTCTTGTTATAGTAGTAACAGCACACTGACTCCTACCCAGAGAGTATCCTGTCTTGTTATAGTAGTAACATCACACTGACTCCTACCTAGAGAGTATCCCTTCTTGTTATAGTAGTAACAACACACTGACTCCTACCTAGAGAGTATCCCTTCTTGTTATAGTAGTAACAACACACTGACTCCTACCTAGAGAGTATCCCTTCTTGTTATAGTTGTAACATCACACTGACTCCTACCCAGAGAGTATCCCTTCTTGTTATAGTTGTAACAACACTCTGACTCCTACCTAGAGAGTATCCCTTCTTGTTATAGTAGTAACAACACTCTGACTCCTACCTAGAGAGTATCCCTTCTTGTTATAGTTGTAACAACACACTGACTCCTACCCAGAGAGTATCCCTTCTTGTTATAGTTGTAACATCACTCTGACTCCTACCTAGAGAGTATCCCTTTCCAACACGCTCTTGACTCCCACACACAATCCCTGCTGATTATACACATAATTAATCAATCTCACAGCCCTGCCTATCTGTCAGGACAGAGGTGTGTGTGTGTGTGTGTGTGTGTGTGTGTGTGTGTGTGTGTGTGTTAACATGCTGTCTATTGCTAGTTGACAGGAGCTCCGTGGAACTGCAGTGGCTGCTCAACATGGTCCAGAATGACCCGGCTCACTACATCAGGTACTGTGTGTTTGTCTGTTGGGTTCGCTGCCTCATACATAAAGATGCATCATGATGTATTTATCTGGCTTCAGGATATGGGGACATTTTGTCTTAAGGCAGCAAGACAACGGTTTAGTTTATTTAGTGCTGCGTAAAAACAAGTACGGTTACAGTAAATTTATCAACTGATTAACTCATTTAGACCCGCAGTCTGAGGAAATGTATTGATGATACTTCCTGCTCAGCAGTTTGAATCTAAATATATTCATCCTGAAACATCCTGTTTCCCTTATTAGTGGATATTTGCCATGTCCCAGGAAAGGTGTTATGTGATGGTTTGTCCCAGGAAAGGTGTTATGTGATGGTTTGTCCCAGGAAAGGTGTTATGTGATGGTTTGTCCCAGGAAAGGTGTTATGTGATGGTTTGTCCCAGGAAAGGTGTTATGTGATGGTTTGTCCCAGGAAAGGTGTTATGTGATGGTTTGTCCCAGGGAAGGTGTTATGTGATGGTTTGTCCCAGGAAAGGTGTTATGTGATGGTTTGTCCCAGGGAAGGTGTTATGTGATGGTTTGTCCCAGGAAAGGTGTTATGTGATGGTTTGTCCCAGGGAAGGTGTTATGTGATGGTTTGTCCCAGGGAAGGTGTTATGTGATGGTTTGTCCCAGGAAAGGTGTTATGTGATGGTTTGTCCCAGGAAAGGTGTTATGTGATGGTTTGTCCCAGGAAAGGTGTTATGTGATGGTTTGTCCCAGGAAAGGTGTTATGTGATGGTTTGTCCCAGGAAAGGTGTTATGTGATGGTTTGTCCCAGGAAAGGTGTTATGTGATGGTTTGTCCCAGGGAAGGTGTTATGTGATGGTTTGTCCCAGGAAAGGTGTTATGTGATGGTTTGTCCCAGGGAAGGTGTTATGTGATGGTTTGTCCCAGGAAAGGTGTTATGTGATGGTTTGTCCCAGGAAAGGTGTTATGTGATGGTTTGTCCCAGGGAAGGTGTTATGTGATGGTTTGTCCCAGGGAAGGTGTTATGTGATGGTTTGTCCCAGGGAAGGTGTTATGTGATGGTTTGTCCCAGGAAAGGTGTTATGTGATGGTTTGTCCCAGGGAAGGTGTTATGTGATGGTTTGTCCCAGGGAAGGTATTATGTGATGGTTTGTCCCAGGGAAGGTGTTATGTGATGGTTTGTCCCAGGGAAGGTGTTATGTGATGGTTTGTCCCAGGAAAGGTGTTATGTGATGGTTTGTCCCAGGAAAGGTGTTATGTGATGGTTTGTCCCAGGAAAGGTGTTATGTGATGGTTTGTCCCAGGAAAGGTGTTATGTGATGGTTTGTCCCAGGAAAGGTGTTATGTGATGGTTTGTCCCAGGAAAGGTGTTATGTGATGGTTTGTCCCAGGAAAGGTGTTATGTGATGGTTTGTCCCAGGAAAGGTGTTATGTGATGGTTTGTCCCAGGAAAGGTGTTATGTGATGGTTTGTCCCAGGAAGGTGTTATGTGATGGTTTGTCCCAGGAAAGGTGTTATGTGATGGTTTGTCCCAGGAAAGGTGTTATGTGATGGTTTGTCCCAGGAAAGGTGTTATGTGATGGTTTGTCCCAGGAAAGGTGTTATGTGATGGTTTGTCCCAGGGAAGGTGTTATGTGATGGTTTGTCCCAGGGAAGGTGTTATGTGATGGTTTGTCCCAGGAAAGGTGTTATGTGATGGTTTGTCCCAGGGAAGGTGTTATGTGATGGTTTGTCCCAGGGAAGGTGTTATGTGATGGTTTGTCCCAGGAAAGGTGTTATGTGATGGTTTGTCCCAGGGAAGGTGTTATGTGATGGTTTGTCCCAGGGAAGGTGTTATGTGATGTTTGTCCCAGGAAAGGTGTTATGTGATGGTTTGTCCCAGGAAAGGTGTTATGTGATGGTTTGTCCCAGGAAAGGTGTTATGTGATGGTTTGTCCCAGGAAAGGTGTTATGTGATGGTTTGTCAGGGAAAGGTGTTATGCGATGGTTTGTCCCAGGAAAGGTGTTATGTGATGGTCTGTCCCAGGAAAGATGTTATCTGATGGTCTCTCCCAGGAAAGGTGTTATGTGGTGGTTTCAGGGAAAGGTGTTATGCGATGGTTTGTCCCAGGAAAGGTGTTATGTGATGGTCTGTCCCAGGAAAGGTGTTATGTGATGGTTTGTCCCAGGAAAGGTGTTATGTGATGGTTTGTCCCAGGAAAGGTGTTATGTGATGGTTTGTCCCAGGAAAGGTGTTATGTGATGGTTTGTCCCAGGAAAGGTGTTATGTGATGGTTTGTCCCAGGAAATGTGTTATGTGATGGTCTGTCCCAGGAAAGGTGTTATGTGATGGTTTGTCCCAGGAAAGGTGTTATGTGATGGTTTGTCCCAGGAAAGGTGTTATGTGATGGTCTGTCCCAGGAAAGGTGTTATGTGATGGTTTGTCAGGGAAAGGTGTTATGTGATGGTTTGTCCCAGGAAAGGTGTTATGTGATGGTTTGTCCCAGGAAAGGTGTTATGTGATGGTCTGTCCCAGGAAAGGTGTTATGTGATGGTTTGTCAGGGAAAGGTGTTATGTGATGGTCTGTCCCAGGAAAGGTGTTATGTGATGGTTTGTCCCAGGAAAGGTGTTATGTGATGGTTTGTCCCAGGAAAGGTGTTATGTGATGGTTTGTCCCAGGAAAGGTGTTATGTGATGGTCTGTCCCAGGAAAGGTGTTATGTGATGGTTTGTCAGGGAAAGGTGTTATGTGATGGTTTGTCAGGGAAAGGTGTTATGTGATGGTTTGTCCCAGGAAAGGTGTTATGTGATGGTTTGTCCCAGGAAAGGTGTTATGTGATGGTTTGTCCCAGGAAAGGTGTTATGTGATGGTTTGTCCCAGGAAAGGTGTTATGTGATGGTTTGTCCCAGGAAAGGTGTTATGTGATGGTTTGTCCCAGGAAAGGTGTTATGTGATGGTCTGTCCCAGGAAAGGTGTTATGTGATGGTTTGTCCCAGGAAAGGTGTTATGTGATGGTCTGTCCCAGGAAAGGTGTTATGTGATGGTCTGTCCCAGGAAAGGTGTTATGTGATGGTTTGTGGCTACGAAGAAACAAGATGTTAACCTCCACTTTCTCTATGTTCATTCAGACACAAGATCCTAAGCATGCTGGGCAAAAACCCTCCCTTCACCAAAGCAGCCGAGTCTCCACTCTGCAACGAGGCTCTGGTCGACCAGCTGTGGAAACTCATGAACTCAGGTGAGACCTTAGTGCGTCTTAAATGGCACCCTATTCCCTATGTAGTGCACTACGTTTGACCGGAGCCCACATAAATCTTCTACGTAGGGCTCTGGACTAAAAGTAGTGTACTATGTAGCAAATAGGGTGCCATTTAAGATCAGACATAACTAATCAAACCTGATGAGACGCAGTACAGACAGAGACCACTCAGGCCTGGCTAGTCAAACCCCCACCTGGGGCTGGTGTGATATCCACTCAGGCCTGGCTAGTCAAACCCCCAACCTGGAGTGATATCCACTCAGGCCTGGCTAGTCAAACCCCCACCTGGGGCTGGTGTGATATCCACTCAGGCCTGGCTAGTCAAACCCCCACCTGGGGCTGGTGTGATATCCACTCAGGCCTGGCTAGTCAAACCCCCACCTGGGGCTGGTGTGATATCCACTCAGGCCTGGCTAGTCAAACCCCCACCTGGGTCTGGTGTGATATCCTCTCAGGCCTGGCTAATCAAACCCTCACCTGGGGCTGGTGTGATATCCACTCAGGCCTGGCTAGTCAAACCCCCAACCTGGAGTGATATCCACTCAGGCCTGGCTAGTCAAACCCCCACCTGGGGCTGGTGTGATATCCACTCAGGCCTGGCTAGTCAAACCCCCACCTGGGGCTGGTGTGATATCCACTCAGGCCTGGCTAATCAAACCCCCACCTGGGGCTGGTGTGATATCCACTCAAGCCTGGCTAATCAAACACCCACCTGGGGCTGGTGTGATATCCACTCAGGCCTGGCTAATCAAACCCCCACCTGGGGCTGGTGTGATATCCACTCAGGCCTGGCTAATCAAACCCCCACCTGGGGCTGGTGTGATATCCACTCAGGCCTGGCTAGTCAAACCCCCACCTGGGGCTGGTGTGATATCCACTCAGGCCTGGCTAGTCAAACCCCCACCTGGGGCTGGTGTGATATCCACTCAGGCCTGGCTAATCAAACCCCCACCTGGGGCTGGTGTGATATCCACTCAGGCCTGGCTAGTCAAACCCCCACCTGGGGCTGGTGTGATATCCACTCAGGCCTGGCTAGTCAAACCCCCAACCTGGAGTGATATCCCGCCAGAGACTGAGTTACTGCTCACAAATCAAATCCATGTGTGTAATTAGCTAACCCCAACAGTCATTTATCAATGTTTGTGATGGTAAGAGTTGCACAACTGTCGAATTCGATGTTTGCACTTTAACCTTATAGTCTCGTAGTCATTGTATCGTTTCAAATCCAAAGTGCTGGAATACAGAGCTTAAAACCAGAATACGTGTCACTGTCCCAATACTTCTGGACGTCCCAGTATTACATTATGTTCCAGGTCCTAACTTCAACTGTCTGTCTGACCCATTATTACACTACAATAACAAACTATAAGCAAATGTTCAGCGTCACATTACACGGACGTCCCCCCAGCAGGCTCATATAAACCTTGTTTCAAAAGGTGCCAAAACGTTGTGAAATGTCTTTTCAAAGAGAGAGACGTTTTCTCTTTAACAGTCGTAAAACATCTGTTTCTCTTCCAGGGAAGAGAAGGATCATGTTTGTAGGTTTGTCCATGTCTTGAGGGATATAGGGACCTGCTGGGACGGGCCTCAATAGGGTTGTATCCCAAATGGCATCCAATCTCCAAATATACAGTGTGCTACTTACCAGGCCTCTGTGTAGTGCACTATATAGGGAATGGGGTGTAGACTGTGTTTGGGGGGCTCCTGGCACGGGCTCCTGGCACGGGCTCCAGTTACAATGAGGTCAAACACAGCTGAGAGAGCCTCGGAGAACACTAACCTGCTCAAACACGGTCTGTCAGAGGGGGCCTGGAAACGCAGAGACAGACAGACAGACGGACAGACAGACAGAACGAGGGAGACGGACAGACAGACAGACAGAACGAGGGAGACGGACAGACAGACAGACAGAACGAGGGAGACAGACAGACAGAACGAGGGAGACAGACAGACAGAACGAGGGAGACAGACAGACAGAACGAGGGAGACAGACAGACAGAACGAGGGAGACAGACAGACAGAACGAGGGAGACAGACAGACAGAACGAGGGAGACAGACAGACAGAACGAGGGAGACAGACAGACAGAACGAGGGAGACAGACAGACAGAACGAGGGAGACAGACAGACAGAACGAGGGAGACAGACAGACAGAACGAGGGAGACAGACAGACAGAAAGAGGGAGACAGACAGACAGACAGACAGACAGAAAGAGGGAGACAGACAGACAGACAGAAAGAGGGAGACAGACAGACAGACAGAAAGAGAGAGACAGACAGACAGACAGAAAGAGGGAGACAAACAGACAGACAGAAAGAGGAAGACAGACAGACAGAAAGAGGGAGACAGACAGACAGACAGAAAGAGGGAGACAGACAGAAAGAGGGAGACAGACAGACAGACAGACAGACAGAAAGAGGGAGACAGACAGACAGACAGACAGACAGACAGACAGACAGACAGACAGACAGACAGACAGACAGACAGACAGAAAGAGGGAGACAGACAGACAGAAAGAGGGAGACAGACAGACAGACAGAAAGAGGGAGACAGACAGACAGACAGAAAGAGGGAGACAGACAGACAGACAGAAAGAGGGAGACAGACAGACAGAAAGAGGGAGACAGACAGACAGACAGAAAGAGGGAGACAGACAGACAGACAGACAGAAAGAGGGAGACAGACAGACAGACAGACAGAAAGAGGGAGACAGACAGACAGACAGACAGAAAGAGGGAGACAGACAGACAGACAGACAGACAGACAGAAAGAGGGAGACAGACAGACAGACAGACAGAAAGAGGGAGACAGACAGACAGACAGAAAGAGGGAGACAGACAGACAGAACGAGGGAGACAGACAGACAGAACGAGGGAGACAGACAGACAGAACGAGGGAGACAGACAGACAGAACGAGGGAGACAGACAGACAGACAGACAGACAGACAGACAGAAAGAGGGAGACAAACAAACAGACAGACAGAAAGAGGGAGACAGACAGACAGACAGAAAGAGGGAGACAGACAGAAAGAGGGAGACAGACAGACAGACAGACAGAAAGAGGGAGGGAGACAGACAGACAGAAAGAGGGAGACAGACAGACAGAAAGAGGGAGACAGACAGACAGACAGAAAGAGGGAGACAGACAGAAAGAGGGAGACAGACAGACAGACAGAAAGAGGGAGACAGACAGACAGACAGACAGACAGACAGACAGACAGAAAGAGGGAGACAGACAGACAGACAGAAAGAGGGAGACAGACAGACAGACAGAAAGAGGGAGACAGACAGACAGAAAGAGGGAGACAGACAGACAGAAAGAGGGAGACAGACAGACAGACAGAAAGAGGGAGACAGACACAGACAGAAAGAGGGAGACAGACACAGACAGAAAGAGGGAGACAGACACAGACAGAAAGAGACAGACACAGACAGAAAGAGGCAGACAGACAGACAGAAAGAGGGAGACAGACAGACAGACAGAAAGAGTGAGACAGACAGACAGACAGACAGACAGACAGACGGAGACAAACAGACAGACAGAAAGAGGGAGACAAACAGACAGACAGAAAGAGGGAGACAAACAGACAGACAGAAAGAGGGAGACAAACAGACAGACAGAAAGAGGGAGACAAACAGACAGACAGAAAGAGGGAGACAAACAGACAGACAGAAAGAGGGAGACAGACAGAAAGAGGGAGACAGACACAGACAGAAAGAGGGAGACAGACAGACAGACAGACAGACAGACAGAAAGAGGGAGACAAACAGACAGACAGAAAGAGGGAGACAAACAGACAGACAGAAAGAGGGAGACAAACAGACAGACAGAAAGAGGGAGACAGACACAGACAGAAAGAGGGAGACAGACACAGACAGAAAGAGGGAGACAGACACAGACAGAAAGAGGGAGACAGACACAGACAGAAAGAGGCAGACAGACAGACAGAAAGAGGGAGACAGACAGACAGACAGACAGAAAGAGTGAGACAGACAGACAGACAGACAGAAAGAGGGAGACAAACAGACAGACAGAAAGAGGGAGACAAACAGACAGACAGAAAGAGGGAGACAAACAGACAGACAGAAAGAGGGAGACAAACAGACAGACAGAAAGAGGGAGACAAACAGACAGACAGAAAGAGGGAGACAAACAGACAGACAGAAAGAGGGAGACAAACAGACAGACAGAAAGAGGGAGACAAACAGACAGACAGAAAGAGGGAGACAGACAGACAGAAAGAGGGAGACAGACAGACAGTTTGGACAATGGACGTATTATGTGTTGTTGCATCAAACCAGTTTGAGCTGTAAACGGTCCTCCTCCCTACAGAAATCTGTTGAAAGACTTGCGTAACGTTTGGAAGAATTAGCACTTTTTTTCAAACAAGGTCGATATTTTTGCTGGGGGGGGGGGTGTTACACTTGTTATGTTTATTGTAGCGTACTATTTCATATGTTTTGAATGTACTTCTGTGGTTGGTTGTGACTGTTGGCAGTGGACCGTCGTTGTCGTTGCCAACCCAGTTTATGACTCGCAGTAATAAACTGTTGATAATCTGCCGGTTGTGTTATTATTCCCAGCACCATAACGTCAGTGATTACATTCACACCACTGTTATTATCATCTGGCTCGGAAAACAACTGACGAGGTCTTGCAAGGATCTGTTATGTTAAATTTAAACCAGTTAATCTCTATTTTATCAGATGTTAAAGTACATGATAACACTAACTATGACTGGAAACTGAATAAACTACTGTAGTTTTATGCACAATGTGCATTTCTAGTTTTCTCAAAGCTTTTCTAAAACCAAGGCTCTATTCCTAAACCGCTTCCTGTGTTTTTATGGATTTAACTTGACCCGGTATCAGTGATTCCATTCACACTAATGGATTTAACTTGACACGGTATCAGTGATTCCATTCATACCAATGGATTTAACTTGACCCGGTATCAGTGATTCCATTCACACTAATGGATTTAACTTGACCGGTATCAGTGATTCCATTCATACTAATGGATTTAACTTGACCCGGTATCAGTGATTCCATTCATACTAATGGATTTAACTTGACCCGGTATCAGTGATTCCATTCACACTAATGGATTTAACTTGACCCGGTATCAGTGATTCCATTCACACTAATGGATTTAACTTGACCCGGTATCAGTGATTCCATTCACACTAATGGATTTAACTTGACCCGGTATCAGTGATTCCATTCATACTAATGGATTTAACTTGACCCGGTATCAGTGATTCCATTCACACTAATGGATTTAACTTGACCCGGTATCAGTGATTCCATTCATACCAATGGATTTAACTTGACCCGGTATCAGTGATTCCATTCATACCAATGGATTTAACTTGACCCGGTATCAGTGATTCCATTCATACTAATGGATTTAACTTGACCCGGTATCAGTGATTCCATTCATACCAATGGTATCACTATCACTGGCTTGGCTTAGAAAACAATTGTGAAACTTTACAATATTCTGAACATTACTTTTGTCCAGCTGTAAAGTTGAAGCTGTAAAGTTGAATGAAGCTGTAAAGTTGAAGCTGTAAAGTTGAATGAAGCTCTAAAGTTGAAGCTGTAAAGTTGAATGTGTTCAGACCCTGACACTGTTCCCACAGGTACGTCTCATGACTGGCGGTTGCGGTGTGACGCGGTGAATCTGTACTACACTCTGTTTGGTCTGACGCGTCCCTCCTGCCTGCCCCTGCCCGAGCTGGGCCTGGTACTCAACCTCAAGGAGAAGAAGGCCGTGCTCAACCCCACTATGAAGCCTGAACAGGGACCAGACACCACAGAGATGACTGGCAACACCTTGGGTGTTCATATCCCTGTCATGGGTTTCACTAGCAGTGTAACAAGAACAAAAAATACTAACCATTTAACCTTTTTAATATCATTCAGATATTTTAGTGGGGACTTGGGCCTTATTGTGTCTTATTAAATCTTCACCTAAAATCTTTTCTGTCAACCTCATCTGAGTTTTGTTATAACACTAATTTCCCTTTCTCCCC
>NW_027040189.1:40000-47499 GCF_034236695.1 Oncorhynchus nerka
GGACCAGGCCGTCCTCTCCCTGCCTGTCACCCCCTTACCTTCTTCCTTCGGCAAAGAGTCCACCTCTTCCTCCAAACACAGCGGTGACCACCACCATCACCACCACCACCACGAGCACAAGAAGAAGAAGAAGAAGAAGCACAAGCATAAACACAAGCACAAACATGAGAGTAAAGACAAGGAGAGGGACTCCCATGCCTTCAGTAACAGCCCTGCTAGTGGACGCTCCGTGAGGTCTCCATCCATGTCTGACTAGAACACAGCTCTGTCTCCTGGTTGGTCCTTCAGTAACAGCCCTGCTAGTGGACGCTCCCTGAGGTCTCCATCCATGTCTGACTAGAACACAGCTCTGTCTCCTGGTTGGTCCTTCAGTAACAGCCCTGCTAGTGGACGCTCTGTGAGGTCTCCATCCATGTCTGACTAGAACACAGCTCTGTCTCCTGGTTGGTCCTTCAGTAACAGCCCTGCTAGTGGACGCTCTGTGAGGTCTCCATCCATGTCTGACTAGAACACAGCTCTGTCTCCTGGTTGGTCCTTCAGTAACAGCCCTGCTAGTGGACGCTCCTGAGGTCTCCATCCATGTCTGACTAGAACACAGCTCTGTCTCCTGGTTGGTCCTTCAGTAACAGCCCTGCTAGTGGACGCTCCGTGAGGTCTCCATCCATGTCTGACTAGAACACAGCTCTGCCTCCTGGTTGGTCCTTCAGTAACAGCCCTGCTAGTGGACGCTCCGTGAGGTCTCCATCCATGTCTGACTAGAACACAGCTCTGTCTCCTGGTTGGTCCTTCAGTAACAGCCCTGCTAGTGGACGCTCTGTGAGGTCTCCATCCATGTCTGACTAGAACACAGCTCTGTCTCCTGGTTGGTCCTTCAGTAACAGCCCTGCTAGTGGACGCTCTGTGAGGTCTCCATCCATGTCTGACTAGAACACAGCTCTGTCTCCTGGTTGGTCCTTCAGTAACAGCCCTGCTAGTGGACGCTCCCTGAGGTCTCCATCCATGTCTGACTAGAACACAGCTCTGTCTCCTGGTTGGTCCTTCAGTAACAGCCCTGCTAGTGGACGCTCCGTGAGGTCTCCATCCATGTCTGACTGAGCTGTGAAACATCATCCTCAAGACTAGACTCCAACTGTCAGTGGTTCAACTCCTCTGAATAGACCTTACTGGTTTGCTGCGTGTCAACTAGCCTGGAATCCACACTAAATATTGCTGTTTCAGAGCTAAGTTTAGTTTGAATTTGGAAAATGGAGCAATATTCAGTGTGGATCCAGGGCTGTGCCTGCAGTCAGTGTAGGAATGTGTGTAGCCTAACCAACATTCTGTGACGTCTTCATTAACCACACAGAGAGGCAGACCTGTGGGCCTCTCCAGAAGGGAGCCCTTTGGTTTTAAAAGCATCCCAGTCTCCAATCACCTTAACCACACACATACATACCCACCACACACACACTTCTGGCTGTGCCCAAGCCTGTCTGTCTCCTACCATCATCAACAACATTTTCAGTTAGTGGCTGTGCGTCCTCACAAGGGAACCTCTTCAGCCTGTTGAACCCGGTCTCACAGACTGCCACTAGACTTTCCCCCACGTTGCCCTGGACATGGACTTACAGGTTTACTTTAACCCTGCAATTAAACTAAGAGGAGAAATTCCACTCTCGTTCAGAGACCCAATCAATTCAATGGTGGCAGAATCAAGATTTTTTAATATATTTTTTTATTTTATTTTTTATTTCACCTTTATTTAACCAGGTAGGCTAGTTGAGAACACCTTTATTTAACCAGGTAGGCTAGTTGAGAACACCTTTATTTAACCAGGTAGGCTAGTTGAGAACACCTTTATTTAACCAGGTAGGCTAGTTGAGAACACCTTTATTTAACCAGGTAGGCTAGTTGAGAACAAGTTCTCATTTGCAACTGCGACCTGGCCAAGATAAAGCATAGCAGTGTGAACAGACAACACAAGAGTTACACATGGAGTAAACAATTAACAAGTCAATAACACAGTAGAAAAAAAGAGAGTCTGAGATGTTTCTAAACGTGTAGGATGTAGATTGTCTCTAATTAGGCGGACCTGCAGTAGACCATGAGATGTTTCTAAACGTGTAGGATGTAGATTGTCTCTAATTAGGCGGACCTGCAGTAGACCATGAGATGTTTTGCGTTCTAAACCGCACCCTATTCGTTATATAGTACACTACGTTTGACCAGAGCCCATACGGCTCTGGTCAAAAGTAGTGCATTTTTATTGGGAATAGGGTGCCATTTTGGATGTAGCTGTGACTAATAGCCTAATTGATGCCCTGTATGACATCACCATACTGAAGAGTCATTGGGTTGTTCTATACCTGTTTCTATTGCATTCATATGGCACTGTTTCTAACCATGCATGTTTTAACTGTTAAAGTCATTAGATTGTGTCCTTGTCCCTCACCCAATCAGTAACTAGATTGTGGGTGGTTTCCTTGTCTCTCACCCAATCAGTAACTAGATTGTGGATGGTCTCCTTGTCCCTCACCCAATCAGTAACTGTTCTGTTCTTTATTCATTATGTACTCCAGTTGTATTGGAACCTTTTCTTCTAGGTTGGACATGACTACATTATCATAAAGATGTTGGAAAATAAAGCTTCTGAAGTCAAGAATGTGTGTTTTTATTCATTTTCTTCAATAATGCTCAATATATAGTAACAATTACGCTTTGAAATGTTGTATACCAAGAATGTAATAACCAAGAGCATAAACTTTGAATAATTGCTCCCACCAAAAAAGGCAGATGGACATTTTTGAGAGGAGAATGTAGATGAGATCTGGCGGTGTAGCTGTGGTCTTCAGTATCCTTGTTCTACCCTTACAACTACCTCACTGCCCGGCAAAGTAACGACTAACAACTACCTCACTGCCCGGCCCAGTAACAACTACCTCACTACCCGGCCCAGTAACAACTACCTCACTGCCCGGCCCAGTAACGACTAACAACTACCTCACTGCCCGGCCCAGTAACAACTAACAACTACCTCACTGCCCGGCCCAGTAACGACTACCTCACTGCCCGGCCCAGTAACGACTACCTCACTGCCCGGCCCAGTAACGACTACCTCACTGCCGGCCCAGTAACGACTAACGACTACCTCACTGCCCAGCCCAGTAACGACTAACGACTACCTCACTGCCCAGCCCAGTAACGACTAACGACTACCTCACTGCCGGCCCAGTAACGACTAACGACTACCTCACTGCCCGGCCCAGTAACGACTAACGACTACCTCACTGCTCGGCCCAGTAACGACTAACGACTACCTCACTGCCGGCCCAGTAACGACTAATGACTACCTCACTGCCCAGCCCAGTAACGACTAACGACTACCTCACTGCCCGGCCCAGTAACGACTAACGACTACCTCACTGCCCGGCCCAGTAACGACTAACGACTACCTCACTGCCGGCCCAGTAACGACTAACGACTACCTCACTGCCCGGCCCACTAACGACTACCTCACTGCCCGGCCCAGTAACGACTAACGACTACTTCACTGCTTGGCCCAGTAACGACTAATGACTACCTCACTGCCCAGCCCAGTAACGACTAACGACTACCTCACTGCCCGGCCCAGTAACGACTAACGACTACCTCACTGCTCGGCCCAGTAACGACTACCTCACTGCCCGGCCCAGTAACGACTAACGACTACCTCACTGCTCGGCCCAGTAACGACTAACGACTACCTCACTGCCGGCCCAGTAACGACTAACGACTACCTCACTGCTCGGCCCAGTAACGACTAACGACTACCTCACTGCTCGGCCCAGTAACGACTAACGACTACCTCACTGCTCGGCCCAGTAACGACTAACGACTACCTCACTGCCCGGCCCAGTAACGACTAAGGACTACCTCACTGCCCGGCCCAGTAACGACTAATGACTACCTCACTGCCCAGCCCAGTAACGACTACCTCACTGCCCGGCCCAGTAACGACTAATGACTACCTCACCTCACTGCTCGGCCCAGTAACGACTAACGACTACCTCACTGCTCGGCCCAGTAACGACTAATGACTACCTCACTGACTACCTCACTGCTCGGCCCAGTAACGACTAACGACTACCTCACTGCTCGGCCCAGTAACGACTAACGACTACCTCACTACCCGGCCCAGTAACGACTAATGACTACCTCACTACTCGGCCCAGTAACATCTTTCAGTGCTCTGGTTCTTGACCTAATCTCCTCACATGTCCCTATTGGTGAGTTTCTTGTCATGTTTGCTCCGTTTCCATTTGAACTCAGTAATCATATTCTTGTCAGATTGAGCATAATAATCTACTCTGGAATCTTCCCATATCTGCAACAATATACATTTTATATTTGATTTGTTGTTTCCCTCATCAAACCCTGAATGACAAAACAAACACATGTATTGGCAACAAACCAATGGCGCTCCAGTCCTCCACCGACTCTTCCAAATCCTGTGTGGTCTGTCCTGGAGGCAGAAAGCACCGGGGTTAGTTATGGTACAACTCAGTCCAGTGTTAGAACCAGGGTACAACTCAGTCCAGTGTTAGAACCAGGGTTAGTTAGGGTATAACTCACTCCAGGGTTAGTTAGGGTATAATTCACTCCAGGGTTAGTTAGGGTATAATTTGTTCCAGGGTTAGATAGGGTACAACTCACACCAGGGTTAGTTAGGTTTAAATCCCACCAGGGTTAGTTTGGGTATAACTCACTCCAGGGTTAGTTTGGGTATAAATCACTCCAGTCTAGAGCAGACTAGGAGCAGGCATCACTCGGCAGAGAATCATGGTTCTTTGGAAATTGGTTCTGTAAGGCTTTATGATCCATGCAAATGCATCGTGTGCGTCCGCATGTGTCCCTTTCCGTTTACAATGAGAACTTATGTTTTGCGAATAGGCGCCCATGACTATTATGCGTTTATTACTGGTTTCACAGATGTTTTCAGGGCTTTCAGCAAGGAAGTTTTACTCTCCTTTTGTTTTCTAAATCATTTGCAGTACAAGGGGATGATGATGATCATTTCAAAGTGGCGACCGATTTGAAAAGTATCAAAGGGTATTGTTATGCATTCACTGGGGTGGTCTTGCATTCATTGTTTAGTATCCTACCGCGCACTGCGCGCAGTAAAATTAAACGGCAGCATAAGCACTTTTACTTGATTTAGTGGATTGAGAGCTGGAAGGAAGCTCCCTTTGGCACCGTGAACAGGTGTTCATCTGAAATCACAAAACTTGGCCACCACACCGTTCTTGCGCTCAGTCTTAGTGATAGTCGGGGTGCAGTCAGGACGCACGGTAACGAACCGAACAGGGACCACTGCGATAAACACATGAATTCTGTAGGACGGACCTGACATAATGGGAAAATATAAGATATCATTTAAACAGGTATGATGGAAATTGTCAAAGATTGTTTAGAAAACTCTGTGATATTACAATGTAGGATGTTCAAGAGAGAATACCTGGGTTATGATGGATTGTTCTGGCATGTTCCCGCTATATTTACTGTGGGAGACTTGTCGTTATCGCCTCATATGTTTCACGTTTCATTTTATGTCACAATAATTTGTAGAATTGTATCATTTATCTGTTGTTTCGTTCATTTTCAAAGCTGTTCTGTGTCCTCTCCATCGTCTGTGGTTCGGATATCTGCTCGGGGTATGTTTATGACCGCCCTGAAAGGTCTGTAGAGGAGGCTGCTTCTTCAAGGACGGACAGTAAGCAAGATTGGACAACTGTTTTGCATAAAATATAGATATTTTGGGGGACTTCCATCTCTCCCTTTCTCTATCTCTGACAATTGTTGATGGGTATTATTTTAGTCTATTACAGTATTGTAATTGTGAATTTAAAAATAAATGTTTGTATAATGACATATTGGGACAAGGTGTTCTGCACTAACATTGTGCATGGTTTACTACAAGCACAGCAGAATCATTTTCTCTGTAATTTAGTAACCAAAATAAGCTTTACAGTATATTTTGAAAAATCCTTTATGTATTCTGGCTGTAAATGTATATAAAGCCAACTTTCCTTTGCCATTTTAAACAAGTCAGACAGAAAACTGTCTTTGATTCCAGAGGCATTAAACTAAATCTTAAACTGACTTCAGGACAAAGTAATCAATCACTCAACAGTCTGTAGACTTAACATGGAATCCATTTACCATCATCTTTAAACATGAGCAACATACATTATATGGAACTTACTACGTTCCCTGAGGTAACCATGCTTGATGGAATTCAAAATGCAGTTTATTTGCACATCGTTTTCTATCAGATATGTCTGCCAGTGTACACAGAACTAATAAGCAAGAGCGTTTAAGTGTAACAAACGATTACTGTTGTCCTTTTCGCCAGTGATTGGCCTGTCCGTGTATATTTGGGGTTTGTTTGCTCGGCTCTACCTTTGTGTCAATATCAGTAGGCTTTTCAGCCGTTTCTGCTCCACATATTCTGACCTGGTCTGCATATGCAAAAACTCAGGGTGTTTGAATTATACTGTCGGGATACTTGTCAAAGATCCCACTGCACAGCTGTGAAAGGACATTGTAGTCTTTCCTTCAGGGGAGTTGGTTTCCTTTCATTCAGTTCTGGCCCACTGTGTCTGGGA
This sequence comes from Oncorhynchus nerka, assembly GCF_034236695.1. NCBI lineage: Eukaryota > Metazoa > Chordata > Actinopteri > Salmoniformes > Salmonidae > Oncorhynchus > Oncorhynchus nerka. The sequence goes on from NW_027040189.1 coordinate 46,624, forward strand.
TGGGTTTGACATCGAGTATATGACTAGTTATATGCCTTAACTCGTACAGCTATTCCTGTGCAGTAAACTGAGTTTGAATCTTCACAGAATTAGATCACGTGCTTCCTCCTGGCGTTGCCCAGGTTTTCCTGCTGCAGGTTTGTTCCTGAATCCACAAGGAACATCTTATTATGTACTGTATGTTACACTAGCTTGGTCCCCTCTGTTCCTCCCCAATCTCAGGGAAGACTTCCTCTCCCCCAACCTCAGGGAAGACTTCCTCTCCCCAACCTCAGGAAGACTTCCTCTCCCAACCCTCAGGGAAGACTTCTCTCCCCAACCTCAGGGAAGTGTTCCTCTCCCCAACCCTCAGGGAAGACTACCTCTCCCCAACCTCAGGGAAGACTTCCTCTCCCCAACCTCAGGAAGACGTCCTCTCCCCAACCTCAGGGAAGACTTTCTCTCTCCCCAACCTCAGGGAAGTGTTCCTCCTCCCCAACCTCAGAAGACTTCCTCTCCCCAACCTCAGGGAATACTTCCTCTCCCCAACCTCAGGGAAGACTACCTCTCCCCAACCTCAGGGAAGACTTCCTCTCCCCAACCTCAGGGAAGACTTCCTCTCCCCAACCTCAGGGAAGACTTCTCTCCCCAACCTCCAGGGAAGACTTCCTCTCCCCCAACCCCTCAGGGAAGACTTCCTCTCCCCAACCTCAGGGAAGAAGACTTCCTCTCCCCAACCTCAGGAAGACTTCCCTACTCCCCAACCTCAGGGAATGTTCCTCTACAACCTCAGGGAAGACTCCCCTCTCCCCAACCTCAGGGAATACTTCCCAACCCAGGGAAGGTGTTCCTCTCCCCAACTTCAGGGAAGTGTTCCTCTCCCCAACCTCAGGGAAG
>NW_027040189.1:47999-71944 GCF_034236695.1 Oncorhynchus nerka
TCTCAGCACTCCATCAGATCTCAGCACTCCATCAGATCTCAGCACTCCATCAGATCCCAGCACTCCATCAGATCCCAGCACTCCACACTCCATCATCAGCACTCCACCCCAGCACACTCCATCAGACCCCAGCACTCATCAGACCCCAGCACTCCATCAGCACTCCATCCCAGCACCCATCATATCCCAGCACTCCACTCATCATATCCCAGCACTCCATCATATCCCAGCACTCCATCAGACCCAGCACTCCATCCCAGACCCCATCCCAGCACTCCATCAGACCCAGCATCAGATCCCACTCCATCAGATCCCAGCACTCCATCAGATCCCAGCACTCCATCAGATCTCAGCACAGATCCATCAGATCCCAGCACTCCATCAGATCTCAGCACTCCATCAGATCCCAGCACTCCATCAGATCCCCAGCACTCCATCAGACCCCAGCACTCCATCAGACCCCAGCACTCCATCAGACCCCAGCACTCCATCAGACCCCAGCACTCCATCAGATCCCAGCACTCCATCAGATCCCAGCACTCCCATCAGCACACCATCACTCCATCAGATTCCATCAGATCCCAGCACTCCATCAGATCCCAGCACTCCATCAGATCCCAGCACTCCATCAGACCCCCATCACCCATCAGACTCCATCAGACCCCAGCACTCCATCAGATCCCAGCACTCCATCAGATCCCAGCACTCCATCATATCCCAGCACTCCATCAGATCTCAGCACTCCATCAGATCTCAGCACTCCATCAGATCTCAGCACTCCATCAGATCCCAGCACTCCATCAGATCCCAGCACTCCATCAGATCCCAGCACTCCATCAGATCCCCAGCACTCCATCAGACCCCAGCACATCAGATCCATCAGACCCCAGCACTCCATCAGACCCCAGCACTCCATCATATCCCAGCACTCCATCAGACCCCAGCACTCCATCATATCCCAGCACTCCATCAGACCCAGCACCCATCATATCACTCCATCATATCCCAGACATCAGATCCCAGCACTCCATCAGATCCCAGCACTCCATCAGATCCCAGCACTCCATCAGCACTCCATCAGATCCCAGCACTCCATCAGACCCCATCACTCCATCAGACTCCATCAGACCCCAGCACTCCATCAGACCCCAGCACTCCATCAGATCCCAGCACTCCATCAGACCCCAGCACTCCATCAGACCCCAGCACTCCATCATATCCCAGCACTCCATCATATCCCAGCACTCCATCATATCCCAGCACTCCATCATATCCCAGCACTCCATCAGACCCCATCACTCCATCAGACTCCATCAGACTCCATCAGATCCCAGCACTCCATCAGATCCCAGCACTCCATCAGATCCCAGCACTCCATCAGACCCCATCACTCCATCAGACTCCATCAGACCCCAGCACTCCATCAGACCCCAGCACTCCATCAGATCCCAGCACTCCATCAGATCCCAGCACTCCATCAGATCCCAGCACTCCATCATATCCCAGCACTCCATCATATCCCAGCACTCCATCATATCCCAGCACTCCATCAGATCTCAGCACTCCATCAGATCCCAGCACTCCATCAGATCCCAGCACTCCATCAGACCCCAGCACTCCATCAGACCCCAGCACTCCATCATATCCCAGCACTCCATCATATCCCAGCACTCCATCATATCCCAGCACTCCATCATATCCCAGCACTCCATCATATCCCAGCACTCCATCATATCCCAGCACTCCATCAGATCCCAGCACTCCATCATATCCCAGTACTCCATCAGATCCCAGCACTCCATCAGACCCCAGCACTCCATCAGATCCCAGCACTCCATCAGACCCCAGCACTCCATCAGACCCCAGCACTCCATCAGATCCCAGCACTCCATCATGTCCCAGCACTTCATCATATCCCAGCACTCCATCATATCCCAGCACTCCATCAGATCCCAGCACTCCATCATGTCCCAGCACTCCATCATATCCCAGCACTCCATCATGTCCCAGCACTCCATCATGTCCCAGCACTCCATCATGTCCCAGCACTCCATCATATCCCAGCACTCCATCATGTCCCAGCACTCCATCATATCCCAGCACTCCATCAGATCCCAGCACTCCATCAGATCCCAGCACTCCATCATGTCCCAGCACTCCATCATATCCCAGCACTCCATCAGATCCCAGCACTCCATCATGTCCCAGCACTCCATCATATCCCAGCACTCCATCATATCCCAGCACTCCATCATATCCCAGCACTCCATCAGATCCCAGCACTCCATCAGATCCCAGCACTCCATCAGATCCCAGCACTCCATCATATCCCAGCACTCCATCAGACTCCATCATACCCCAGCACTCAATCGGATCCCAGCACTCCATCAGATCCCAGCACTCCATCGGATCCCAGCACTCCATCGGATCCCAGCACTCCATCAGATCCCAGCACTCCATCAGATCCCAGCACTCCATCAGATCCCAGCACTCCTTTAGATCCCAGCACTCCATCAGATCCCATCACTCCATCAGACTCCATCATACCCCAGCACTCCATCATATCCCAGTACTCCATCAGACCCCAGCACTCCATCAGACCCCAGCACTCCATCAGACCCCAGCACTCCATCAGACCCCAGCACTCCATCATATCCCAGCACTCCATCATATCCCAGCACTCCATCATATCCCAGCACTCCATCATATCCCAGCACTCCATCAGATCCCAGCACTCCATCAGACACCATCACTCCATCAGATTCCATCAGATCCCAGCACTCCATCAGATCCCAGCACTCCATCAGATCCCAGCACTCCATCAGATCCCAGCACTCCATCAGACCCCATCACTCCATCAGACTCCATCAGACCCCAGCACTCCATCAGATCCCAGCACTCCATCAGATCCCAGCACTCCATCATATCCCAGCACTCCATCAGATCTCAGCACTCCATCAGATCTCAGCACTCCATCAGATCTCAGCACTCCATCAGATCCCAGCACTCCATCAGATCCCAGCACTCCATCAGACCCCAGCACTCCATCAGACCCCAGCACTCCATCAGACCCCAGCACTCCATCAGACCCCAGCACTCCATCAGACCCCAGCACTCCATCATATCCCAGCACTCCATCATATCCCAGCACTCCATCATATCCCAGCACTCCATCAGACCCCATCACTCCATCAGACTCCATCAGACTCCATCAGATCCCAGCACTCCATCAGATCCCAGCACTCCATCAGATCCCAGCACTCCATCAGACCCCATCACTCCATCAGACTCCATCAGACCCCAGCACTCCATCAGACCCCAGCACTCCATCAGATCCCAGCACTCCATCAGACCCCAGCACTCCATCAGACCCCAGCACTCCATCATATCCCAGCACTCCATCATATCCCAGCACTCCATCATATCCCAGCACTCCATCAGACCCCATCACTCCATCAGACTCCATCAGACTCCATCAGATCCCAGCACTCCATCAGATCCCAGCACTCCATCAGATCCCAGCACTCCATCAGACCCCATCACTCCATCAGACTCCATCAGACCCCAGCACTCCATCAGACCCCAGCACTCCATCAGATCCCAGCACTCCATCAGATCCCAGCACTCCATCATATCCCAGCACTCCATCATATCCCAGCACTCCATCATATCCCAGCACTCCATCAGATCTCAGCACTCCATCAGATCCCAGCACTCCATCAGATCCCAGCACTCCATCAGACCCCAGCACTCCATCAGACCCCAGCACTCCATCATATCCCAGCACTCCATCATATCCCAGCACTCCATCATATCCCAGCACTCCATCATATCCCAGCACTCCATCATATCCCAGCACTCCATCATATCCCAGCACTCCATCAGATCCCAGCACTCCATCAGATCCCAGCACTCCATCAGATCCCAGCACTCCATCAGATCCCAGCACTCCATCAGACCCCAGCACTCCATCAGATCCCAGCACTCCATCAGACCCCAGCACTCCATCAGACCCCAGCACTCCATCAGACCCCAGCACTCCATCAGACCCCAGCACTCCATCAGACCCCAGCACTCCATCAGACCCCAGCACTCCATCAGACCCCAGCACTCCATCATATCCCAGTACTACATTGACTCTTCCTCTGTTCAGCTCCTGAGTCTGACCAGTACAGCGTCCTCCCAGAAGTACCAGACACATGTGGTGTCAGATACATGAACTAGATTATTCTGTTTCCGATTTGCTAGGTGTTCAACAAGTTACTAAGCCTGGCCAGTACAGCGTCCTCGCAGAAGTACCAGTCACACATGTGGAGTCAGATGCTGGTATCCACCCACAGCTTCCTCAAGTCCATCTCCAACGTGTCGGGGAAGGACATAGGACCACTCATCAAGCAGTGGGTGTATCCTTTAACCTGTCAATCAGAACACTGGAGGGAGAGGTAATGTGACTATAACACTGTAATAGCAGATTAATGGTTTGGTCATAGGACCCCTCATCAAGCACTGGGTGTATCCTTTAACCTGTCAATCAGAACACTGGAGGGAGAGGTAACGTGACTATAACACTGTAATAGCAGATTAATGCTTAGGACATAGGACCCCTCATCAAGCAGTGGGTGTATCCTTTCAGCTCCCTCAGCCTGCTTAGCAGAACACTGGAGAGACTGGCCTGGTTAGAACACTAAGAACTGACTGGCCTGGTTAGAACACTAAGGACCGACTGGCCTGGTTAGAACACTGGAGAGACTGGCCTGGTTAGAACACTAAGAACTGACTGGCCTGGTTAGAACACTAAGAACCGACTGGCCTGGTTAGAACACTAAGGACCGACTGGCCTGGTTAGAACACTAAGGACCGACTGGCCTGGTTAGAACACTAAGGACCGACTGGCCTGGTTAGAACACTAAGGACCGACTGGCCTGGTTAGAACACTAAGAACCGACTGGCCTGGTTAGAACACTAAGAACCGACTGGCCTGGTTTAGAACACTAAGAACCGACTGGCCTGGTTAGAACACTAAGAACCGACTGGCCTGGTTTAGAACACTAAGAACCGACTGGCCTGGTTAGAACACTAAGAACGGACTGGCCTGGTTAGAACACTAAGAACGGACTGGCCTGGTTAGAACACTAAGAACCGACTGGCCTGGTTAGAACACTAAGAACCGACTGGCCTGGTTAGAACACTAAGAACCGACTGGCCTGGTTAGAACACTAAGAACCGACTGGCCTGGTTAGAACACTAAGAACCGACTGGCCTGGTTTAGAACACTAAGAACCGACTGGCCTGGTTAGAACACTAAGAACCGACTGGCCTGGTTTAGAACACTAAGAACCGACTGGCCTGGTTAGAACACTAAGAACCGACTGGCCTGGGTTAGAACACTAAGAACCGACTGGCCTGGTTAGAACACTAAGAACCGACTGGCCTGGTTTAGAACACTAAGAACCGACTGGCCTGGTTTAGAACACTAAGAACCGACTGGCCTGGTTAGAACACTAAGAACGGACTGGCCTGGTTAGAACACTAAGAACGGACTGGCCTGGTTAGAACACTAAGAACCGACTGGCCTGGTTAGAACACTAAGAACCGACTGGCCTGGTTAGAACACTAAGAACCGACTGGCCTGGTTAGAACACTAAGAACCGTCTGGCCTGGTTAGAACACTAAGAACCGACTGGCCTGGTTAGAACACTAAGAACCGACTGGCCTGGTTTAGAACACTAAGAACCGACTGGCCTGGTTAGAACACTAAGAACCGACTGGCCTGGTTTAGAACACTAAGAACCGACTGGCCTGGTTAGAACACTAAGAACCTACTGGCCTGGGTTAGAACACTAAGAACCGACTGGCCTGGTTAGAACACTAAGAACCGACTGGCCTGGTTTAGAACACTAAGAACCGACTGGCCTGGTTAGAACACTAAGAACCGACTGGCCTGGTTAGAACACTAAGAACCGACTGGCCTGGGTTAGAACACTAAGAACCGACTGGCCTGTTTAGAACACTAAGAACCGACTGGCCTGGTTAGAACACTAAGAACTGACTGGCCTGGTTAGAACACTAAGAACCGACTGGCCTGGTTTAGAACACTAAGAACCGACTGGCCTGGTTAGAACACTAAGAACCGACTGGCCTGGTTAGAACACTAAGAACCGACTGGCCTGGTTAGAACACTAAGAACTGACTGGCCTGGTTAGAACACTAAGAACCGACTGGCCTGGTTAGAACACTAAGAACTGACTGGCCTGGTTAGAACACTAAGAACCGACTGGCCTGGTTTAGAACACTAAGAACCGACTGGCCTGGTTAGAACACTAAGAACTGACTGGCCTGGTTAGAACACTAAGAACCGACTGGCCTGGTTAGAACACTAAGAACCGACTGGCCTGGTTAGAACACTAAGAACCGACTGGCCTGGTTTAGAACACTAAGAACCGACTGGCCTGGTTAGAACACTAAGAACCGACTGGCCTGGTTTAGAACACTAAGAACCGACTGGCCTGGTTAGAACACTAAGAACCGACTGGCCTGGTTTAGAACACTAAGAACCGACTGGCCTGGTTAGAACACTAAGAACTGACTGGCCTGGTTAGAACACTAAGAACCGACTGGTGATTGGCCTGTTTATAAAGCCTCTTTAAGCAGTGTAATAATTTAACCCTTCAACAGAAGGACCATATATATGAGTTTTGCATTTTCAGATGACTGATTTTGTATCTTATAAGTTCACTGTAATGTCCAGAGTTGTCAACTGACAAGGAAATGTATTGTACATATCACCAGTCAGCAGAAAGGTCTTGTCTGTTTATAGTCTGTATGTAATATCAAGACTTTGAATGATTTAATATCCACTATACAACTGAAATATACCATAGCACCAACGTTTTCCAAAACCATTCCTGTGGTTATTACACTGCAGTAATTTAATGATTCACGCCCGATCGCTCTAGTTATTACGTTGAACTACCATTGTACCCCTGATTGGGATCAGTGCTGTAATTGTTTCAGTTTAGATATTAGCCTTAATTCAAGCCCACAGAGACCAGAGTGCGGTGGTGAAGTTCTTTGGCAGTTTTGCCTTCAACAGGAAACGGAACGTTCTAGAACTGGAGATTCGACAGGACTACACCTCCTCTGGAACACAGAAATATGTGGTCGGTCCTCTTTGAACTGAGTTAACTTTACTGGTGTGCGGGATGGGCCTTAGTTAGCACTTTTGGGACTATTCGATTGGTCCCATTGTACCAGCAAAGCTAAATCAAACTACCGCACGTATTTGACATTTTGTGTTTGACCCAAGTCTGAGATTTAGTAGTAAGGTGAATCACTGTCTTTGTTCTGTAGGGACCCATCAAGGTGACAGTCCAGGAGCTGGATGGGTCCTTCAACCACACGCTACAGATCGAAGAGAACAGCCTGAAGCACGACATCCCCTGCCACTCCAAGAGCAGACGGTAAACTCAAGCATCTTGTTTCTGTTATTACTAACACATTCCAATAAGCCTAATGTAATGCCATCTTAGCTGTAGTTTGGAGGATCAAGCCTAATGTAATGCCATCTTAGCTGTAGTTTGGAGGATCAAGCCTAATGTAATGCTGTCTTAGCTGTAGTTTGGAGGATCAAGTGTCCCTCAGTTTATCTCCACCTCCTTAGAGTTTCTATTTTCTTCCTGCTCCAGAAACAAGAAGAAGAAGATCCCTTTGATGAACGGGGAGGAGGTTGACATGGACCTGTCTGCTATGGAGTAAGACTGCATACTGCTCACTCACTCACTCACTCACTCACTCACTCACTCACTCACTCACTCACTCTCTCTCTCTCCTGTCTGCTATGGAGTAAGACTGCATACTGCTCACTCACTCACTCACTCACTCACTCACTCACTCTCTCTCTCTCTCTCCTGTCTGCTATGGAGTAAGACTGCATACTGCTCACTCACTCACTCACTCACTCACTTTCACTCACTCACTCACCACTCACTCTCTCCTGTCTGCTATGGAGTATGACTGCATACTGCTCACTCACTCACTCACTCACTCTCTCTCTCCTGTCTGCTATGGAGTAAGACTGCATACTGCTCACTCACTCACTCACTCACTCACTCACTCACTCACTCACTCACTCACTCACTCACTCTCTCTCCTGTCTGCTATGGAGTATGACTGCATACTGCTCACTCACTCACTCACTCACTCTCTCTCTCTCCTGTCTGCTATGGAGTAAGACTGCATACTGCTCACTCACTCACTCACTCACTCTCTCTCTCTCCTGTCTGCTATGGAGTAAGACTGCATACTGCTCACTCACTCACTCACTCACTCACTCACTCTCTCTCTCTCCTGTCTGCTATGGAGTAAGACTGCATACTGCTCACTCACTCACTCACTCACTCACTCACTCACTCACTCTCCTGTCTGCTATGGAGTAAGACTGCATACTGCTCACTCACTCACTCACTCACTCACTCACTCACTCTCTCTCTCTCCTGTCTGCTATGGAGTAAGACTGCATACTGCTCACTCACTCACTCACTCACTCACTCACTTTCTCTCTCTCCTGTCTGCTATGGAGTAAGACTGCATACTGCTCACTCACTCACTCACTCACTCACTCACTCACTCACTCTCCTGTCTGCTATGGAGTAAGACTGCATACTGCTCACTCACTCACTCACTCACTCACTCACTCACTCACTCTCCTGTCTGCTATGGAGTAAGACTGCATACTGCTCACTCACTCACTCACTCACTCACTTTCTCTCTCTCCTGTCTGCTATGGAGTAAGACTGCATACTGCTCACTCACTCACTCACTTTCTCACTCACTCACTCACTCACTCACTCACTCACTCACTTTCTCACTCACTCACTCACTCACTCACTCACTCACTCACTCACTCACTCACTCTCTCTCTCTCCTGTCTGCTATGGAGTAAGACTGCATACTGCTCACTCACTCACTCACTCACTCACTCACTCTCTCTCTCTCTCTCCTGTCTGCTATGGAGTAAGACTGCATACTGCTCACTCACTCACTCACTCACTCACTCACTCACTCACTCACTCACTCACTCACTCTCTCTCCTGTCTGCTATGGAGTATGACTGCATACTGCTCACTCACTCACTCACTCACTCTCTCTCTCTCCTGTCTGCTATGGAGTAAGACTGCATACTGCTCACTCACTCACTCACTCACTCACTCACTCACTCACTCTCCTGTCTGCTATGGAGTAAGACTGCATACTGCTCACTCACTCACTCACTCACTCACTCACTCACTCTCTCTCTCTCCTGTCTGCTATGGAGTAAGACTGCATACTGCTCACTCACTCACTCACTCACTCACTCACTTTCTCTCTCTCCTGTCTGCTATGGAGTAAGACTGCATACTGCTCACTCACTCACTCACTCACTCACTCTCTCTCTCTCCTGTCTGCTATGGAGTAAGACTGCATACTGCTCACTCACTCACTCACTCACTCACTCACTTTCTCTCTCTCCTGTCTGCTATGGAGTATGACTGCATACTGCTCACTCACTCTCCTGTCTGCTATGGAGTAAGACTGCATACTGCTCACTCACTCACTCACTCACTCACTCACTTTCTCTCTCTCCTGTCTGCTATGGAGTAAGACTGCATACTGCTCACTCACTCACTCACTCACTCACTCACTCACTTTCTCTCTCTCCTGTCTGCTATGGAGTAAGACTGCATACTGCTCACTCACTCACTCACTTTCTCACTCACTCACCACTCACTCACTCACTCACTCACTGCCACTCACTCACTCACTCACCACTCACTCACCACCACTCACTCACTCACTCTCCTGTCTGCTATGGAGTAAGACTGCATACTGCTCACTCACTCTCTCTCTCTCCTGTCTGCTATGGAGTAAGACTGCATACTGCTCACTCACTCACTCACTCACTCACTCTCTCTCTCTCCTGTCTGCTATGGAGTAAGACTGCATACTGCTCACTCACTCACTCACTCACTCACTCACTCTCTCTCTCTCTCTCCTGTCTGCTATGGAGTAAGACTGCATACTGCTCACTCACTCACTCACTCACTCACTCACTCACTCACTCACTCACTCACTCACTCACTCTCTCTCCTGTCTGCTATGGAGTATGACTGCATACTGCTCACTCACTCACTCACTCACTCTCTCTCTCTCCTGTCTGCTATGGAGTAAGACTGCATACTGCTCACTCACTCACTCACTCACTCACTCACTCACTCTCTCTCTCTCCTGTCTGCTATGGAGTAAGACTGCATACTGCTCACTCACTCACTCTCACTCACTCACTCTCTCTCTCTCTCTCTCCTGTCTGCTATGGAGTAAGACTGCATACTGCTCACTCACTCACTCACTCACTCACTCACCACTCACTCTCCTGTCTGCTATGGAGTAAGACTGCATACTGCTCACTCACTCACTCACTCACTCACTCACTCACTCTCTCTCTCTCCTGTCTGCTATGGAGTAAGACTGCATACTGCTCACTCACTCACTCACTCACTCACTCACTTTCTCTCTCTCCTGTCTGCTATGGAGTAAGACTGCATACTGCTCACTCACTCACTCACTCACTCACTCACTCACTCACTCTCCTGTCTGCTATGGAGTAAGACTGCATACTGCTCACTCACTCACTCACTCACTCACTCACTCACTCACTCACTCACTCACTCTCCTGTCTGCTATGGAGTAAGACTGCATACTGCTCACTCACTCACTCACTCACTCACTCACTTTCTCTCTCTCCTGTCTGCTATGGAGTAAGACTGCATACTGCTCACTCACTCACTCACTCACTCACTCACTCTCTCTCTCTCCTGTCTGCTATGGAGTAAGACTGCATACTGCTCACTCACTCACTCACTCACTCACTCACTCTCTCTCTCTCCTGTCTGCTATGGAGTAAGACTGCATACTGCTCACTCACTCACTCACTCACTCACTCTCTCTCTCTCCTGTCTGCTATGGAGTAAGACTGCATACTGCTCACTCACTCACTCACTCACTCACTCACTTTCTCTCTCTCCTGTCTGCTATGGAGTATGACTGCATACTGCTCACTCACTCTCCTGTCTGCTATGGAGTAAGACTGCATACTGCTCACTCACTCACTCACTCACTCACTCACTTTCTCTCTCTCCTGTCTGCTATGGAGTAAGACTGCATACTGCTCACTCACTCACTCACTCACTCACTCACTCACTTTCTCTCTCTCCTGTCTGCTATGGAGTAAGACTGCATACTGCTCACTCACTCACTCACTTTCTCACTCACTCACTCACTCACTCACTCACTCACTCACTTTCTCACTCACTCACTCACTCACTCACTCACTCACTCACTCACTCACTCACTCACTCACTCTCTCTCTCTCCTGTCTGATATGGAGTAAGACTGTATACTGTTTTATACTGCTCCCATTCTTGCATTGATACTACAGGACTAGGGAGAGCAGCACTGATACTACAGGACTCTGGAGAGCAGCACTGATACTACAGGACTAGGGAGAGCAGCACTGATACTACAGGACTAGGGAGAGCAGCACTGATACTACAGGACTAGGGAGAGCAGCACTGATACTACAGGACTAGGGAGAGCAGCACTGATACTACAGGACTAGGGAGAGCAGCATTGATACTACAGGACTAGGGAGAGCAGCACTGATACTACAGGACTAGGGAGAGCAGCACTGATACTACAGGACTAAGGAGAGCAGCACTGATACTACAGGACTAGGGAGAGCAGCACTGATACTACAGGACTAGGGAAAGCAGCACTGATACTACAGGACTAGGGAGAGCAGCACTGATACTACAGGACTAGGGAGAGCAGCACTGATACTACAGGACTAGGGAGAGCAGCACTGATACTACAGGACTAGGGAGAGCAGCACTGATACTACAGGACTAGGGAGAGCAGCACTGATAATACAGGACTAGGGAGAGCAGCACTGATACTACAGGACTCTGGAGAGCAGCACTGATACTACAGGACTAGGGAGAGCAGCACTGATACTACAGGACTAGGGAGAGCAGCATTGATACTACAGGACTAGGGAGAGCAGCACTGATACTACAGGACTAGGGAGAGCAGCACTGATACTACAGGACTAGGGAGAGCAGCACTGATACTACAGGACTAGGGAGAGCAGCACTGATACTACAGGACTAGGGAGAGCAGCACTGATACTACAGGACTAGGGAGAGCAGCACTGATACTACAGGACTAGGGAGAGCAGCACTGATACTACAGGACTAGGGAGAGCAGCACTGATACTACAGGACTAGGGAGAGCAGCACTGATACTACAGGACTAGGGAGAGCAGCACTGATACTACAGGACTAGGGAGAGCAGCACTGATACTACAGGACTAAGGAGAGCAGCACTGATACTACAGGACTAGGGAGAGCAGCACTGATACTACAGGACTAGGGAGAGCAGCACTGATACTACAGAGCTAGGGAGAGCAGCACTGATACTACAGGACTAGGGAGAGCAGCACTGATACTACAGGACTAGGGAGAGCAGCACTGATACTACAGGACTAGGGAGAGCAGCACTGATACTACAGGACTAGGGAGAGCAGCACTGATACTACAGGACTAGGGAGAGCAGCACTGATACTACAGGACTAGGGAGAGCAGCACTGATACTACAGAGCTAGGGAGAGCAGCACTGATACTACAGGACTAGGGAGAGCAGTATTGATACTACATGACTCTGGAGAGCAGCACTGATACTACAGGACTAGGGAGAGCAGCACTGATACTACAGGACTAGGGAGAGCAGCACTGATACTACAGGACTAGGGAGAGCAGCACGGATACTACAAGACTAGGGAGAGCAGCACTGATACTACAGGACTCTGGAGAGCAGCACTGATACTACAGGACTAGGGAGAGCAGCACTGATACTACAGGACTAGGGAGAGCAGCACTGATACTACAGGACTAGGGAGAGCAGCACTGATACTACAGGACTAGGGAGAGCAGCATTGATACTACAGGACTAGGGAGAGCAGCACTGATACTACAGGACTAGGGAGAGCAGCACTGATACTACAGGACTAGGGAGAGCAGCACTGATACTACAGGACTAGGGAGAGCAGCACTGATACTACAGGACTAGGGAGAGCAGCACTGATACTACAGGACTAGGGAGAGCAGCACTGATACTACAGGACTAGGGAAAGCAGCACTGATACTACAGGACTAGGGAGAGCAGCACTGATACTACAGGACTAAGGAGAGCAGCACTGATACTACAGGACTAGGGAGAGCAGCACTGATACTACAGGACTAGGGAGAGCAGCACTGATACTACAGAGCTAGGGAGAGCAGCACTGATACTACAGGACTAGGGAGAGCAGCACTGATACTACAGGACTAGGGAGAGCAGCACTGATACTACAGGACTAGGGAGAGCAGCACTGATACTACAGGACTAGGGAGAGCAGCACTGATACTACAGGACTAGGGAGAGCAGCACTGATACTACAGGACTAGGGAGAGCAGCACTGATACTACAGAGCTAGGGAGAGCAGCACTGATACTACAGGACTAGGGAGAGCAGTATTGATACTACATGACTCTGGAGAGCAGCACTGATACTACAGGACTAGGGAGAGCAGCACTGATACTACAGGACTAGGGAGAGCAGCACTGATACTACAGGACTAGGGAGAGCAGCACGGATACTACAAGACTAGGGAGAGCAGCACTGATACTACAGGACTCAGCTATGGCTGTTACCGAGCATTGAGAAACTAACCAACAACCAGCTAACATCACTACCCTCAGTAGTTTAGTCCTAGCCTCAGTAGTTTACGTCCTACCCTCAGTAGTTTAGTCCTAGCCTCAGTAGTTTAGTCCTAGCCTCAGTAGTTTACGGCCTACTCTCAGTAGTTTTCGCCCTACTCTCAGTAGTTTACGTCCTACTCTCAGTAGTTTACGTCTTAGCCTCAGTAGTTTACGTCTTAGCCTCAGTAGTTTAGTCCTGGCCTCAGTAGTTTACGACCTAGCCTCAGTAGTTTACATCCTAGCCTCAGTAGATTAGTCTTAGCCTCAGTAGTTTACGTCCTAGCCTCAGTAGTTTACGTCCTAGCCTCAGTAGATTAGTCTTAGCCTCAGTAGTTTACGTCCTAGCCTCAGTAGTTTACGTCCTAGCCTCAGTAGATTAGTCTTAGCATTTACATTTACATTTACATTTAAGTCATTTAGCAGACGCTCTTATCCAGAGCGACTTACAAATTGGTGCTTTCACCTTATGACATCCAGTGGAACAGCCACTTTACAATAGTGCATCTAGGTCTTTTAAGGGGGAGAAGGATTACTTTATCCTATCCTAGGTATTCCTTAAAGAGGTGGGGTTTCAGGTGTCTCCGGAAGGTGGTGATTGACTCCGCTGTCCTGGCGTCGTGAGGAGTTTGTTCCACCATTGGGGGCCAGAGCAGCGAACAGTTTTGACTGGGCTGAGCGGGAACTGTACTTCCTCAGTGGTAGGGAGGCGAGCAGGCCAGAGGTGGATGAACGCAGTGCCCTTGTTTGGGTGTAGGGCCTGATCAGAGCCTGGAGGTAGTGAGGTGCCGTTCCCCTCACAGCTCCGTAGGCAAGCACCATGGTCTTGTAGCGGATGCGAGCTTCAACTGGAAGCCAGTGGAGAGAGCGGAGGAGCGGGGTGACGTGAGAGAACTTGGGAAGGTTGAACACCAGACGGGCTGCGGCGTTCTGGATGAGTTGTAGGGGTTTAATGGCACAGGCAGGGAGCCCAGCCAACAGCGAGTTGCAGTAATCCAGACGGGAGATGACAAGTGCCTGGATTAGGACCTGCGCCGCTTCCTGTGTGAGGCAGGGTCGTACTCTGCGGATGTTGTAGAGCATGAACCTACAGGAACGGGCCACCGCCTTGATGTTATTTGAGAACGACAGGGTGTTGTCCAGGATCACGCCAAGGTTCTTAGCGCTCTGGGACGAGGACACAATGGAGTTGTCAACCGTGATGGCGAGATCATGGAACGGGCAGTCCTTCCCGGGAGGAAGAGCAGCTCCCGTCTTGCCGAGGTTCAGCTTGAGGTGGTGATCCGTCATCCACACTGATATGTCTGCCAGACATGCAGAGATGCGATTCGCCACCTGGTCGTCAGAAGGGGGAAAGGAGAAGATTAATTGTGTGTCGTCTGCATAGCAATGATCGGAGAGACCATGTGAGGTTATGACAGAGCCAAGTGACTTGGTGTATAGCGAGAATAGGAGAGGGCCTAGAACAGAGCCCTGGGGGACACCAGTGGTGAGAGCACGTGGTGAGGAGACGGATTCTCGCCACGCCACCTGGTAGGAGCGACCTGTCAGGTAGGACGCAATCCAAGCGTGGGCCGCGCCGGAGATGCCCAACTCGGAGAGGGTGGAGAGGAGGATCTGATGGTTCACAGTATCGAAGGCAGCCGATAGGTCTAGAAGGATGAGAGGAGAGAGAGTTAGCTTTAGCAGTGCGGAGCGCCTCCGTGATACAGAGAAGAGCAGTCTCAGTTGAATGACTAGTCTTGAAACCTGACTGATTTGGATCAAGAAGGTCATTCTGAGAAAGATAGCGGGAGAGCTGGCCAAGGACGGCACGTTCAAGAGTTTTGGAGAGAAAAGAAAGAAGGGATACTGGTCTGTAGTTGTTGACATCGGAGGGATCGAGTGTAGGTTTTTTCAGAAGGGGTGCAACTCTCGCTCTCTTGAAGACGGGAGGGACGTAGCCAGCGGTCAGGGATGAGTTGATGAGCGAGGTGAGGTAAGGGAGAAGGTCACCGGAGATGGTCTGGAGAAGAGAGGAGGGGATAGGGTCAAAGCGGGCAGGTTGTTGGGCGGCCGGCCGTCACAAGACGCGAGATGTCATCTGGAGAGAGAGGGGGAGAAAGAGGTCAGAGCACAGGGTAGGGCAGTGTGAGCAGAACCAGCGGTGTCGTTTGACTTAGCAAACGAGGATCGGATGTCGTCGACCTTCTTTTCAAAATGGTTGACGAAGTCATCTGCAGGGGGAGGGGGAGGGGGAGGAGGATTCAGAGGGAGGAGAAGGTGGCAAAGAGCTTCCTAGGGTTAGAGGCAGATGCTTGGAATTTAGAGTGGTAGAAAGTGGCTTTAGCAGCAGAGACAGAGGAGGAAAATGTAGAGAGGAGGGAGTGAAAGGATGCCAGGTCCGCAGGGAGGCGAGATTTTCCTCCATTTCCGCTCGGCTGCCCGGAGCCCTGTTCTGTGAGCTCGCAATGAGTCGTCGAGCCACGGAGCGGGGAGGGGAGGACCGAGCCGGCCTGGGAGGATAGGGGACATAGAGAGTCAAAGGATGCAGAAAGGGAGGAGAGGAGGGTTGAGGAGGCAGAATCAGGAGATAGGTTGGAGAAGGTTTGAGCAGAGGGAAGAGATGATAGGATGGAAGAGGAGAGAGTAGCGGGGGAGAGAGCGAAGGTTGGGACGGCGCGATACCATCCGAGTAGGGGCAGTGTGGGAAGTGTTGGATGAGAGCGAGAGGGAAAAGGATACAAGGTAGTGGTCGGAGTCTTGGAGGGGAGTTGCAATGAGCCTCAGTAGTTTACGTCCCTAGCCTCAGTAGATTAGTCTTAGCCTCAGTAGTTTGACCTACTCTCAGTAGTTTACGACCTACTCTCAGTAGTTTACGTCCTAGCCTCAGTAGATTAGTCTTAGCCTCAGTAGTTTACGTCCTAGCCTCAGTAGTTTACGTCCTAGCCTCAGTAGTTTACGTCCTAGCCTCAGTAGTTTACGACCTACTCTCAATAGTTTACGCCCTAGCCTCAGTAGTTTACGTCCTAGCCTCAGTAGTTTACGTCCTAGCCTCAGTAGTTTACGTCCTAGCCTCAGTAGATTAGTCTTAGCCTCAGTAGTTTACGTCCTAGCCTCAGTAGTTTACGTCCTAGCCTCAGTAGATTAGTCTTAGCCTCAGTAGTTTACGTCCTAGCCTCAGTAGTTTACGTCCTAGCCTCAGTAGTTTACGTCCTAGCCTCAGTAGTTTACGTCCTAGCCTCAGTAGTTTACGACCTACTCTCAGTAGTTTACGTCCTAGCCTCAGTAGTTTACGTCCTAGCCTCAGTAGTTTACGTCCTACTCTCAGTAGTTTAGTCCTAGCCTCAGTAGTTTACGTCCTACTCTCAGTAGATTAGTCTTAGCCTCAGTAGTTTACGTCCTAGCCTCAGTAGTTTTGTCCTAGCCTCAGTAGTTTACGTCCTACTCTCAGTAGATTAGTCTTAGCCTCAGTAGTTTACGTCCTACTCTCAGTAGTTTAGTCCTAGCCTCAGTAGTTTACGTCCTACTCTCAGTAGATTAGTCTTAGCCTCAGTAGTTTACGTCCTAGCCTCAGTAGTTTACGACCTAGCCTCAGTAGTTTACGTCCTACTCTCAGTAGATTAGGCTTAGCCTCAGTAGTTTAGTCTTAGCCTCAGTAGTTTACGTCCTAGCCTCAGTAGTTTACGTCCTAGCCTCAGTAGTTTACGTCCTAGCCTCAGTAGTTTACGTCCTAGCCTCAGTAGTTTACGTCCTACCCTCAGTAGTTTACGTCCTAGCCTCAGTAGTTTACGTCCTAGCCTCAGTAGTTTACGTCCTAGCCTCAGTAGTTTACGTCCTAGCCTCAGTAGTTTACGTCCTAGCCTCAGTAGTTTACGTCCTAGCCTCAGTAGTTTACGTCCTAGCCTCAGTAGTTTACGTCCTAGCCTCAGTAGTTTACGTCCTAGCCTCAGTAGTTTACATCCTACCCTCAGTAGTTTACGTCCTAGCCTCAGTAGTTTACGTCCTAGCCTCAGTAGTTTACGTCCTAGCCTCAGTAGTTTACGTCCTAGCCTCAGTAGTTTACGTCCTAGCCTCAGTAGTTTACGTCCTAGCCTCAGTAGTTTACGTCCTAGCCTCAGTAGTTTACGACCTACTCTCAGTAGTTTACGACCTACTCTCAGTAGTTTACGTCCTACTCTCAGTAGTTTACGCCCTAGCCTCAGTAGTTTACGCCCTAGCCTCAGTAGTTTATGCCCTATCCTCAGTAGTTTACCTCCTACTCTCAGTAGTTTACGTCCTAGCCTCAGTAGTTTACGTCCTAGCCTCAGTAGTTTACGTCCTAGCCTCAGTAGTTTACGTCCTAGCCTCAGTAGTTTACGACCTACTCTCAGTAGTTTACGACCTACTCTCAGTAGTTTACGTCCTACTCTCAGTAGTTTACGCCCTAGCCTCAGTAGTTTACGCCCTAGCCTCAGTAGTTTACGCCCTAGCCTCAGTAGTTTATGCCCTATCCTCAGTAGTTTACCTCCTACTCTCAGTAGTTTACCTCCTAGACGCAGCGGGAATAAAGGATCTCGCCAATAAAATAATCAACATACTTCAGTTAAAAGTTTTAGTCAAATCAGTTGAATTCAGACAAGCCACCCTCCTTAACAGACAAGTGTTCCGTTCGTTCCGTTCCTTAAAGAACCTAAAACTTAACTCTGTTTCTCACGCAGTGCGGATTCTCCCTTGCTGTGGATCCGGATCGATCCGGACATGTCCATCCTGCGTAAGGTGGAGTTTGAGCAGGCAGACTTCATGTGGCAGTACCAGCTCAGGTACAGAACTCTTCACCTTTTTCTTTTAGGAACTGGCCGTTGCATGGATTTGTTTCTTCATGTATTCTTGAGCACAAGTTAAAAAAAGACTATCCTTATTTACAAACATGACAAAGATGACTACAGATCACGCCATAGAGCCGCGACTACAGATCACGCCACAGAGCCGCAACTACAGATCACGCCACAGAGCCGCGAGTACAGATCACGCCACAGAGCCGCGAGTACAGATCACGCCACAGAGCCGCGACTACAGATCACGCCACAGAGCCGCGACTACAGATCACGCCACAGAGCCGCGACTACAGATCACGCCACATCCCCATGACTACAGATCACGCCACATCCCCATGACTACAGATCACGCCACATTCCCATGACTACAGATCACGCCACAGCGCCGCGACTACAGATCACGCCACAGCGCCGCGACTACAGATCACGCCACATCCCCATGACTACTGATCACACCACAGCACCGCGACTACAGATCACGCCACAGAGCCGCGAGTACAGATCACGCCACAGAGCCGCGACTACAGATCACGCTACAGAGCCGCGACTACAGATCACACCACAGAGCCGCGACTACAGATCACACCACAGAGCCGCGACTACAGATCACACCACAGAGCCGCGAGTACAGATCACACCACAGCGCCGCGACTACAGATCACGCCACAGAGCCGCGACTACAGATCACGCCACAGAGCCGCGAGTACAGATCACGCCACAGAGCCGCGAGTACAGATCACGCCACAGAGCCGCGAGTACAGATCACGCCACAGAGCCGCGAGTACAGATCACGCCACAGAGCCGCGACTACAGATCACGCCACAGAGCCGCGACTACAGATCACGCCACAGCGCCGCGACTACAGATCACACCACAGCGCCGCGACTACAGATCACACCACAGCGCCGCGACTACAGATCACACCACAGCGCCGCGACTACAGATCACACCACAGCGCCGCGACTACAGATCACACCACAGCGCCGCGACTACAGATCACACCACAGCGCCGCGGCTACAGATCACGCCACAGTGCCGCCGCGACTACAGATCACGCCACAGTGCCGCCGCGACTACAGATCACGCCACAGTGCCGCCGCGACTACAGATCACGCCACAGAACTGCGACTACAGATCACGCCACAGCCCCACGACTACAGATCACGCCACAGCGCCGCGACTACAGATCACGCCACAGAGCCGCAACTACAGATCACGCCACAGCGCCGCGACTACAGATCACACCACAGAGCCGTGATAGCAAGCTATAGATCTGCCATTTCAACATGGAGTTCAATGCGAAGGAGAAAAGGTGTGTTTGTTTGTCCTGGTAGTATTCTTCATGGTTCAGAAGTATCTTCCTCAGGTACGAGCGTGACGTCGTGGCCCAGGAGGAGTCTATTTTAGCCCTGGAGAAGTTCCCCACGCCGGCCTCCCGTCTGGCCCTCACTGACATCCTAGAACAGGACCAGTGTTTCTACAAGGTCCGCCAGGGCGCCTGCTTCTGCCTCGCCAAGGTAAGAGGTCCGCCAGGGCGCCTGCTTCTGCCTCGCCAAGGTAAGAGGTCCGCCAGGGCGCCTGCTTCTGCCTCGCCAAGGTAAGAGGTCCGCCAGGGCGCCTGCTTCTGCCTCGCCAAGGTAAGAGGTCCGCCAGGGCGCCTGCTTCTGCCTCGCCAAGGTAAGAGGTCCGCCAGGGCGCCTGCTTCTGCCTCGCCAAGGTAAGAGGTCCGCCAGGCGCCTGCTTCTGCCTCGCCAGAGGTCCGCCAGGCGCCTGCTTCTGCCTCGCCAAGGTAAGAGGTCCGCCAGGGCGCCTGCTTCTGCCTCGCCAAGGTAAGAAGTCCGCCAGGGCGCCTGCTTCTGCCTCGCCAAGGTAAGAGGTCCGCTTCACCCATACATCTTTATCCCTCCATTAACCACGGTGGGGTTTTAGTGTGGTGAATCCAGAGTTGAGCACATCATTCCTTTATTCTAAGCCAAGGAGACTGCTGTGGCAGTAGGCCACCCACCTTCCTAGTCTTCGTTCTTCTTTTAAAACCCAATTCGACAACCCCTGTAGAACATTATCCTGTGGATTGTTTTTGCTTTATCCATCAACCCCCCCCCATATCCGATTCATTTCCTCCATTTATAATATTCTCACCTGAATCCATATTTTCTTTAAATGTGGAGTTACATGGTTATTTCATTTCATGGTTTCATTGGCTTCCAGAATTGAATTTAGCTAGTTGATGTTAACATAATGTACCCCTGATAGCCTTGGCAGGCCGGTGATAGGCTGTCTTTGTTGAATGAGTGGGAGCCGGCGGGAAAGGCTTAGGGGCAAGTCCAAGCAGAGTCCACACACCCGCACTTAGATACACACACTCACATATACACACACCCGTCCACCCCAGGGCCTTGTGTTTACCTTGCTGAAAAATGACAACATCCTGACCGCTCGCCACCCAGCCCTGTAGGTAGACCCTCGGCTCTGTCCTTCTCTCTAACATCCTGCTGAGAGAGAGCAGGGAGACCCTCGGCTCTGTCCTTCTCTCTAACATCCTGCTGAGAGAGCAGGGAGACCTCGGCTCTGTCCTTCTCTCTAACATCCTGCTGAGAGAGAACAGGGAGACCCTCGGCTCTGTCCTTCTCTCTAACATCCTGCTGAGAGAGAACAGGGAGACCCTCAGCTCTGTCCTTCTCTAATATCCGGCTGAGAGAGAGCAGGAGACCTCAGCTCTGTTACTTCCTCATGTAACAGGCTAGAAGCCAGTCTGCTAGAAGCAAATTGTTCTGAACTCTAGAAAATCTAATCTAATGTCCCCTTGCAGTTAACTTTCAAATGAATATTACAACGTTTTGTCCAGGAAACCTTCTTCAGAGTGTCATGTGTCATCCCCAGTTAGATTACTAGCTAATACGTCTATTATTCAGTATCTTCTGTGTCTAGATAGCGAACTCCACTGCTCTGTGAAGTCCTGTTCACCAGGATAGCTAGCTGTCACACACACACACACACACGGGGCGGCAGGGTAGCCTAGTGGTTAGAGCGTTGGACTAGTAACTGGAAGGTTGCAAGTTCAAACCCTGAGCTGACAAGGTACAAATCGTCGTTCTGCCCCTGAACAGGCAGTTAACCCCACTGTTCCTAGGCCGTCATTGAAAATAAGAATTTGTTCTTAACTGACTTGCCTAGTTAAATAAAGGTAAAATAAAAATAAATAAAAAATCAGCTCAGATAGAACAGGAGGAGGAAGCTGTATCACGTATTTTCCTGTTTTTAACATTCATAGATCGCCAACTCCATGATGAGCACCTGGACCGGTCCTCCAGCCATGAAGTCTCTGTTCACTCAGAATGTTCTGCTGTAAGAGCTGTCCAAACATCGATCAAGACCAACACCTTCATCAGCTTCCAGAGCTACTTCCTACAGAAGGTATTTCAACTGTCACACGTCACCTTAATTAACGTAGATCACGAGACTAAGTCTGTCGGTTTAAATATCTGATCAGTCATGGTCATACCGGTTACACACTGTAGAGGTTTTTACTTCGTCACAGAACCTAAACCTTTAGGAAACAATGGCGGGAAAAGAAAATCTGAATTAGTTTCCTTGGAAATTGCAAGAAATCTGTAATACTGTCGTCCAGTATTTTGGCGTCTGTAATGAGCTGTGTTTGATCTGTACCTAGACCATGCCTGTAGCCATGGCTCAGCTCAGAGACATCCAGAACCTCTGTCCCAAAGACGTCCTCAACTTCATCCTGGACCTCATCAAGTACAACGACAACAGGAAGAACAAGGTGAGATGGGGATTTGTTTTGTTGTGACCAATGATTAGAAGGGAAAAGGGTGAAGGAGATGAACCGTTCAGAGTGTTGGACCAGGGGTCGCCATCGTTGGTAATTCTGTATGGTGTTCTGGAGTTGGTTGTGCTGACCACTGCGCCACACTGACCAGGCACTAATGCCTTTAATGTTGTTGCCCTTCTCTTTCTCCTCAGTTCTCCGACAACTACTACCGTGCCGAGCTGATTGACGCCCTCACCAACTCCTGACCCCCGCCATCAGCATCAGTAACGAGGTGCGCACCGTGGACAACCTCAACGGAGACGTATGTCTCATCCTGGAGGAGATCACACGCTCTCTTAACATGGAGAAACTACTGCCCAGCTACCGCAACACCATCACTGTCAGGTAGAGATAATCACTACTCTAGATACCCACTATATATTATATAAACTAAACATCGTGGAGGAGATCATCACTACTGCCCAGCTACCGCAACACCATCACTGTCAGGTAGAGATAATCACTACTCTAGATACCCACTATACATTATATTATATAAACCAAACATTCTGGAGGAGATCATCAATAATGCCCAGCTAGCGCAACATCACTGTCAGGTAGAGATAATCACTACTCTAGATACCACTATACATTATACTATATAAACTCAAACATCCTGGAGGAGATCATCACTACTGTCCAGCTACCGCAACACCATCACTGTCAGGCAGAACAGAAGTTAAGTGGAGTGCATGGAAATGATGTGGTGTTGGGTAGGGAATGAGATGGTGGTAAATGGAGATGGTGGTAAATGGTGGTGGTAAATGGAGATGGTGGTAAATGGAGATGGTGGTAAATGTGGTGGTAAATGGAGATGGTGGTAAATGGAGATGGTGGTAAATGGAGATGGTGGTAAATGTGGTGGTAAATGGAGATGGTGGTAAATGTGGTGGTAAATGGAGATGGTGGTAAATGGAGGTGGTGGTAAATGGAGATGGTGGTAAATGGAGGTGGTGGTAAATGGAGATGGTGGTAAATGGAGATGGTGGTAAATGTGGTGGTAAATGGAGATGGTGGTAATGTGGGTGGTGGTAAATGGGTGGTGGTAAATGGGTGGTTGTGGTGGTAAATGTGGGTGGTTGTGGTGGTGGTAAATGTGGGTGGTTGTGGTGGTGGTAAATGGGTGTTGTGGTAAAAATGTGGGTGGTTGTGGTGGTTGTAAATGGGTGTGTGGTGGTAAATGTGGGTGGTGGTGGTGGTGGTGGTAAATGGGTGGTTGTGGTGGTGGTGGCTGTGGGTGGTTGTGGTGGTGGTAAATGTGGGTGGTTGCAGGTGGGTAAATGTGGGTGTTTAGTGGTGGTGGTAAATGTGGGTGCTTAGCAGGTGGTAAATGTGGTGGTTGTGCTGGTGGTAAATGTGGGTGGTTGTGCTGGTGGTAAATGTGGGTGCTTGGTGTCTGCTTTGATTGGCCGCTTACATTGTGTTGACGATAAAAGACCAAACAGTGGTTGACCTAAAGCGGCATTGTTGAGGTAGCTGGTGTGGAAGCTT